>NW_026623569.1:376376-471041 GCF_030028575.1 Malurus melanocephalus
AAAAAAAAAAAAAAGTAATATGTCAAAAAAACGGCTGTTTTATTTTAAAAGAAAGTCTTTTGAGGGCTCGAGGCCTGAGCCTCTGTTAGGACTGCTACACAGGCTGGATGACTGCCAATATATCAGGTTGCAATAGGCCATTAGAAGGGGCTGAATATGGATAATCTTCCCTAAGGGCTGAGCAGAGTCATACTGCCTTGATTACTTTTTTTAATTTAGATTAAAAATCCCTATAACAGTTGCCAACTAATTGGAAAAAGACTTTAAAGTAGCTTTAGGAAATTAGGTAAGAATAGTTTTTATTATTGTAGTGAGCAGCAATTGCTGCAAACCTCTTCCTCCTAAAGGATGGGAAGTCAATCATGAGAAACTCTTATTGGAATAGAAAACCAAACCTTGTCCCTTGTGGGATTTCATCCTTTAAAAGCTTGTTTTACTCTGACCATTTTATTTCAAGTCGATGTCAGAGAGCAAAACAAGTGTTAGAAAGGCCAGTCTCTCAGCAATCCATGCACACTTGCACAATGTTTTTTTAAAAAAATACTGTTTTCACATGTAGG
Organism: Malurus melanocephalus; assembly: GCF_030028575.1. Lineage (NCBI taxonomy): Eukaryota > Metazoa > Chordata > Aves > Passeriformes > Maluridae > Malurus > Malurus melanocephalus. The sequence continues at coordinate 376,937 of NW_026623569.1, forward strand.
TGACTAGCCACTGCAACCATAGGCTAGTTAATCCCGAGTTAAGATTTCCTGAAATTTGTARAAATATTAATACCAGTATTTTAATTAGAAGATGTTTCTGACTTAGTTTGAGCATTCTCCCACATGAATCCCAGCATTCCTTGCTCCTTATCACTCCTGATTAGAAATTCGTGGACTRTATGAATTCCAATACTGATTTGAACTGTGGAACTCAAAGATCAGCTACAGCATTAAAGACCAAAACAAGCAACTGTTTCCAGGAAGAAACATAAATATAAGAGTCRCATGCAATAGCAGCAATATGTCAACATACAAAAGCCAGGGTGTGGAACTGGGAAGAAATTAAAGACAATATCACTGCCAAAAGTGTCTAAATACCCACATGTAATCAACATTCACAGGCTGGAGAAATAAATCAAACACTGACATGGGAAGCAAGTTTAGCAGAGGCCTCTGTCCACTTTTTTACAAGTGGATTTTCATCCGAGTGCCATTATAGCAGTGCCTCTGCACTGTGATTGTCAGCTTCAAGGAATTACAGGATTTAGGCTCTGAACTATACTGCTTTCACTCACAACCTTAATTAGAGGTTGCAGAAGTAGCCCCACCATCATTGTGAATAGTTCAGATATGCAATCAAATTAATGTTTTCAGGTAAATACTTTTTGGGGAAACAGATTGATATATTGAGATCATATATTCTTGACAATAAGAGACAGGTTTTCAAGTGTTCAGCTGTCACARCTGGGGTGACATTTTCAAAATGTTGCTGACAGTCCATTAGTTCTATTGTCATTTCTTCAATCATATTTCTTCTATAAATATATATTTATGTGTGTGTGTACATATACATATGTATATTGTACGCACCACAAGTTTAAAAACCTATTCATTCAGTCTGTGGACATAGAGCATCACATGTTATCTGCTGTGTAAAGGCTCTCTAGAACTTTCTCTCAATAATCCAGTATGCTCATACTGTCTTTATTTTTTGTGCATAGTACAGAAAAACAAAAAGCTAACTACTCYCTTGTATTCCCAAAGAACATCTAAAACACCTGGAGCCATATTTTGAGAAGAGAAGCTGAGAAAAAATAGAGAGCTCTATGTATGTATCAAGATTGATTCTGAAATAATATAAAGTCTGTAAAGGGATTTACTGAATAAATCAAAAGAGGAAGGCAAATTCTTTAGACATTCTAGATTTTCAGAGCAACTTGGTCCCTGACCCAAGATTGCTATTTGCAATTCTTGGCCCTTGCTGAAGGTGAATGTGTCTCAGCAAATGCTGCTCAGAGTGTCCCCTATAGCTAAGCATCTGGCTCCACTGTAGACTCATCTAATAACAAATGAGCAAATGTTCACAAATCTGGAACACATATTCAAACAGACTACAGCCAGCTTTAAAATTAAGCAACCCTCTCATAATCTATACTGCACATATTTTGGAGAATGCTGTGCTTCGTGACAAATATTAGCCATGTCATTTGACTAAATTCAGCAATGTAGTCCCTTTGTGTGTTTTAGGTCACTTTAATGATCTCTAATAGATTATATGAAAAATATAAAAAAAAAATTCACCTATTTCAACAGTAAAATTGAAACCAATTTAGAGGATTTTTTTGCACTTCTGCAGGAAGCTAACCTGCTTCACAGTTAAACTTGTAAATTGTCAGTTCTTTAATATATAGAATGACAGACAGAAAAAACCTGTTTAAATTCTAAGTCTTAATATCGACTAATGAAATATTTTAAACATTTTTCCCTCTTCTGTTTCTCTTTTGCAATTCAGTCTTACAATTCAGTAATAACATATCATAAGACWGGGGAAAAACATCAGCACATTTTTAGTTTGTAATGCCACTATAATAATATGAAGGAAGAGTTTATGGAAAGGAAATGGATTTTAAACCTCTACAATCAAAACAGTCTTGGTTAAGCAAGATGAAATTGCTGCATTTCTGGACACGTGGCAACCCAGGAAAATAATTCTCATTCTAATTCTGYTCTGGAAGCATGAAGGACTGTCAGAAAAAAAAGACATCCATTAGTATGAATTGACACTGGACACATTTCTCACCTTTCTGTAGCAGATTTCAATTCTGATGCCTAACCCACAGCCAACTAATTTTAGATAGGAAAAGAAAGGTTGACACAAGTTTAAAAATAATTTTAAATGAGACATAGAATATTCGGGAAGTATAAATAATACAGAAATATAAATTATATGGATCATGGCACTCTTACTGCCCAACATCCTTGAAAAGTAAAGAAGGATTTATAAATAAAAAATATGCCTCAAAAAACAATAACAGCATTCTTATCTGCTGCTCTTCTACCAATAATTCCTCTAAGAGATCAAAAGTCACAAAGCCTTCAAAAGAAAAGGATGGAAGGCTTCTACCACTTTAAAGACCATTATTTCTGTGTACAGCTAAGAGTCATTGCAAGCMGAATAATCTGGAAATTTCAGCAGATTATGTCCCTCAGTTGCCTTGGCTGCCGTGCTCACTAGGAGGAATGGTCTCCCAGGGCAGTCCCACTCCTGAGACAGGGCCTCTAAAGCAGCCTCCAAAGGTGGTAAACTTTACTGGTTCACTACTGCTTTACTGCTTTGCTACTATTATGATGTGATGTATTGGACWTATTTCCATTTCCTTCTGCAGTTCGTTACGACACAACCCCACTCCCAGTTGTAAAAAAGTATTTCACTACTTTTCTTCTTTCCAGGTCCTATAGAGGTGGAGTCTGGTTACCTGGGTAACATAAACACAAAATCAGACATAAGATCGGAATTTGTTTGGTATCCTGATTAGGCTATTGAAGAGCAAGGAATGTCTTACACATAAACAGGATTCTGCACAAAAGCCAATAACTGTGWGATAATGGATACCCTGTTAAGTATAAATGCAAAAGCTGAAAGAAGAGAACATAAATGTAGCTATGTAGGCTAGAATCACAGAATTTGGTCATAAACTCATAGGATTATTCAGGCTGCCTTGAATTTAAGGAGGTCTCCCAGCCCTGGTACAGTTTGCTATGTACCAGCACCCAGTGCCATCTCCCACAGCTTCTGCCCAACCCCACTGCGCTAGCCTGCATCCCTGAAGGGCTCTGCCTTTCTAGGACAGAGCTTGGACAATGTCCATGTTGAATTTTGTGCTGTTCCTGTCAGCCCTCTTCTCCAAACACTTTTCARTGGCAGACCAGCCCTTGTCTCTCATTGCCATCTTCAACCTTGAGGAACATATCCTCCATCTCCTACTCTGGGTCAAGCACAACAGCTCCCAGGGCAGCCCCTGTGGGACCCCAGCTGTCACCCATCTCCATGAAGGACACAGCCCATTAACCATGACCCTCCAAGCCCTACCATTCAACTGGGGRTGTGGTGTACAGGCCCATACAGCCCAGTGTTGCCCCTCTAAAAAATGCCAGTTTGGAGATGATGCTTAAAGCAAATTATAATGGGGAAAAATAACACTTCCACTACTATGGTTTCTGAATTTTCAGGGTCTAGAAATTAAATAGTTTCAATACTTGAAATAAGAGTGCATGGTGGACTTCCATTTTTTAAATATTTTCAGTTACTTTCTGAATGCTTCTCTCCTGACAATAAATCTTATAGTGTCACTATATATGGTGTGGGGAAAAAAATCCCCTCTTGTAAACATCCTGCCTTCATTCCATTGCAGGAAAGTATGACTAATCAGTTCTTGTTCACTTTCTTCTCATCATTCTTGGATTTATCTAGTACCCCCAGTCATTTTTCCTCCCAGAATAAGGAAGCCTAATCTGTTTAATCTATCCTCATGTGGAAATTAATGGAACATCATAGTCTTCTTTCTCCCTTTCTGGTTTTATTGTGCCCTTTTTGAGATGCTGTAATGAGAGCTTGGCTTAGCATTAATGATACGAGCACATCTTGGACTTGGGGCATAGCAATGCTTTCTGGTTTGCTCTAATTTTCTTTCATAGTAAGTCCTAAGAGTTGATTTTCTTCTTTTACTGTCTCTGGGTATCAGGATGATGTTTTCATAGAAATAGACACAATGCCTCCACAATCTTCCTTCTGAACAGTAATAGTTCGTTTAGAGCACATCACTGGGAATGTATGCACACTGTGTACATGAAGGTAGCGGGATTTCTCGCAGATGCATTATTCTCATGGAACAGAATTGATCCTTCACTTTATCACCAAGTTGCTCAGTATTGTGATGTCCTTCAGCACTTCTGCAGTCAGCTTTCATTTAACTGATCTGAATCTGCTTATTATCAGCAAATATTTTTACCTCTTTCTCTCTCTTTACATATATCCACTTTCCCCATAATTTTAGTGAATACGTGCATGAACACATATCTCAACCATACTCTAATTATTGCAACACTTGACAGTTATTTCTTCTTTTTGTGCTAGTAGTAGTAGTAGTAGTAATAGTTGTAGTGTTTTTGTTGTTGCTCCATGTATACAAAAGCCACAGGATCTTGTTCAGTGATACAATCTCCGTCTGTAAGGAATTCGAAAATATTTTCAGGGCATGACCTCATTCTTCACACTCCAAACTGAATGTTTCCGACTACATCATATTTATTCATTTGAATTACTGTGTCGGTGTTACAGCTTCTTCCAGAGTTTCCAGTGCAGAACTCAAATGTACTCATCTATAGTAGCCAGACCTGGGTTGGGTACTGGCTGTGAAGCCCTTCCTAAGAACCAGTTTMAAATCTGGGGGTCAAATTTGACCCTTCTGGTCTCAGGGGCATTTTAAACAGTAAGTTGTACACCACAGTTCATAGGTCAGCAATTTTGTACAGATTTCCTTTATAACTCTTCATCAARTATAATCTGATGATGACATTATATGGCCTTTCAATTGCCTTTATTGAAACTCCTCTATTGCAGAGTGTTGTGATGGATTCTGAACCTTTACTTCACGCTTACTTTATCCTGGAAACCTCTCCCATCTTAGTACCACTGCGCACTTTAGAGGAACACTGTCTAGCCCGTCATCTGCTCTTCAGACAAATAGTTGATTAAAGGAACAGACCTGCAACTGCAAGAAGTTCCTGGTGTAACTCACTTAAAAAGGTTTCTACATTGAAGGGCAGCCTACAATAACCACTACAACCATTGTAATTGTAACTGGACATCTACTTCCTTCAGGATGAACACTGTCATCTTCTCTGGTGTTCAATCTTAATAATTTGACAATAGGAGCAGAATGATACAGTATATTTGATACAGTATATTTTAGTTTGGATTCTCTGTTGTGACTTTTAGACTCTTGTTACTAAAGGGGAAAGAGCTGGAGGACCAGAGATCTGCATGTTTGACTGCAGTCAGGGATATTTTCTGTGTATACACATTCAAAGAGACATTCAGACACAGATTCAGTGCTCTAAATATCTGTCTGTCCTTGTTAGCTCTTCTTTTGGCCTCTGTGGTATTCCTGATGCTTAGTAAATGACTGCCTTCAAGTGCCTGCCTTGACAACTGAGCTCTATATAACAACTGCCAGCAAAACTCAAGTTGAATCAAGGGGCTGGTTGAATAATTTATATGAGTGTTACTTTTACAACTTCAACACATTTACAGCTAAATCCAATACAGATGAACTGCTGTACAACTGTCTATCCATGGCAAATTGGGCCAGAGAGACCCTACAAATTCATGAGATTAAAAAACCCAAAAGAATGAAAGGACAGCAACTGAATTCTACTAGAGTTGGTTAYAAATTTTCTACTAATACAAAGCTTCCAAAAAAAATCAATTGTTTATCAGAACAATACAGGTTTGTTCAGGTTCAAGACTTTAGCCCACCTCCATTCAGATCTTTTTTCCTGGATTATGCAGTCTATGCTCAGAATTACCAAATTTAAGAACGTGTTGACTAAATACCTGTTATATTGGTCTTCTTTAAGTGGAAATGCAAAATATTATGCTTAAACTGGCATCACTGGGTTCCAGTGAAACCATTCTCAACTAGAAGGAGATAGTCACTGTGTTGGTTTACTTATGTAATTTTTCAGGTTGCATATCCTTTTTAGTTCTGCTTAATAATGTAACACTAATTATAAACAAAGTAAAGAAACTCAATTAAAGTAAATTGCTATTTTTAATTGACCTCATTTGATATATACAAGGTGAGAATATGATTTTTTAAATTCATTTAGAAGATCCAGGCAGATAGTAATTAAAATAAAAGTATTCATGGATTCTGTTTTTTTTCTCCTATACCAAATGAAATACATCCCAGAGTCCTGAGGGAATGCCTGATATAGTTGCCAAGCCACACTCCAAGATACTTGAAAAGTCTTGGCAGTCAGGCAAAATCCCAGGTGGAAAAGGGGAAGCATATTCAGGTGAAAAAGGGGAAACATTGTAATCTTTTAAAAGGACAAAAATGAGAATCCTGGGAGCTCCTGACCTCTCAGCTTTACCTCTGAGCTCACCTCTATGAAGATCAATGGAAAAAACCCTCCTAGAAGCAGTGCTAARGCACACTTAGAACAGGATGATAACTCAGGACAGCCATGGCTGCACCAGGAGCAAGTCCTACCTGACAAATTCAGTGGCCTTCTATGAAGGGGTGACTGCAGCCAGGGGCAAAGAAAGRATTGCAGATGTCATTTATTTGAACTTCTGTAAAGCCTTTGACACAGGCCCCCACAACAACTTTTCTCTGAAATTGGACAGAGAAGGTTGGACTGTTCAATGGATWAGAAAGAGGTTGGATGGTGGTATCCAGAGGGTAGTGGTCAATGGCTCAGAGTCCAAATGGATATCAGGGACAAGTTTTGTCCTTATTGTCTGTATTGGGATGAGAATTATTAAATATCATCATTAATGACATAAACAAAGACACTGAGTGCACTCTCACCAAATTTGCAGAGGACACTAAGCTGAGTGGAAGGATGGGATCTCATTCCGAGGGCCCTGGACAAGCTGGAGAAGTGGACCTAYGGGAATCTTGTGAGGTTTGACAAGAGCAAATGGTGTGTGAGAGGTTGGACGTGACCCAGCCATGAGCACGCCCAGCCCAGAGACCAAACGTGTCCTGGGCTGCATCCAAAGCAGGGTGGGCAGCAGGGCCAGGGAGGGGATTGTGCCCCTCTGCTCTGCTCTSTGAGACCCCACCTGCAGGGCTGCATCCAGCTCTGGGGTCCCTGCACGGGAAGGACATGGAACTGTGCAAGTCCAAAGTAAACCAAAATTTATGATCAGAGGGCTGGACCACCTCTCTTATGAGGAAAGGCTGASAGACTTGGAATCTCTCAACCTGGAAATGTGAAGGCATCAGAGTGACTAAATTACAGTTTTCCAGTATCTAAAGGAAGACTACACAAGAAAAAGAGAGGAGGGACTAAATACAAGGCTCTGTAGTAATAAGACAACAGTTTCAAACAGTTTCAAACAGGAATGTACACCAGTGATGTGGCGAAGGCTTGTACGACTTGGGCCAAAAGAATACGCTTCTGCTTTAGTAATGATGAAGCAAGATGATGGGCATGAGACTGTGCGTGACATGTCAAGGAAGCTCCGTGCATATGCAGATGCTGTGCATGGCCCAATGAATGCAAGAATCTCAGGATTCTTGCAGGAAGACTACACAAGAAAAAGAGAGGAGGGACTAAATACAAGGATCTGTAGTAATAAGACAACAGTTTCAAACAGGAAACAGTTTCAAATTGAGAGTAGGTCTAGATTWGATTTTGGGAAGATATTCTTTACTGTGAGGGTGGTGAGGCATTGGAAKAGGTTGCCCAGAGAAATTGTGGGTGCCCCATCCCGGGAAGACCAGGTTGGAAGTGGCTCAGTGGAAGATATCCCTGCTCAGCAGCAGGTAGGTAATAACTAGATGATCTTTAGGATCTCTTCCAACCCAAACYGTTCTACCATAATGTACCATTTATTTTGAGAGCTGCATTTTCCTTAATGTAGCAACAGCTTAAATGTGAGTGGGGGTTGTCATCTTAATCATAGTTTAAGGTGGTAGAAGCTGTGTAAATTGCCAGCTATTTGTGTGAGTAAGTGTAATTAAAGATGAATCATAAGGTGAAATATGCAATCAAAAGAAAAATGACTACTAGTTTTACTGTGTGAGTCCTATAGAAAACTGCTGAATACTTATCTCACTTTAAACTTCTTTCCATTTCTGGATGGAACATTACCATTAGTAACAGCCAAACTCCCCCTACTGAAAATATTAATTGCATTGGTAATACTGTAGTTAAAACCACAAATGGAATCCAAAYAAATTCTGTACTCTGAAATTTAGAGTAAAGAAGTCTTAGAAGTTTAAGATAAAAGACCTGCAATACCTACTGAATATTCATTWTTAAATGACCATAGTTCCAACAAGAGGACAAACTGAGCAACACACACCTAAACTGTTCACTCCATTCCCAAGTAATCTGGGTGACAGATAGCCTAGGAGTATATCTCACCTTCGGTCTGATGACATGTACAGAAAGCCACAATTTTACAGATGTTAGCATCTGAATAGTCAGAGACAGCCATGGCCTGCTGTACRGTATTTTCACTGCGTGTCCTCACTGTCCTCAGTCAATGTGATTTTCAAAGGAGTTGCAACACAGATTGTCTAAACCAGAAGGTTTTTGGCTACGCTACTTTGGGATTTTTTTTTTGTTTTCACCTTTGCAAACTTTAAGCAGAAGCATGGAACAGAATCTCAAATTAAAAAGATTAAGGCAACAAAGTGAGATTTGAGAAATAAAGACCTTATTCGCGACTTTTGCAAGGTTTAGGAAGGAATATAAGACTGTTCGCAGGATTTAACTGCTAACTTTGCAAATAAACACTGTATGTAATAGTGCCACCTGGCGACTCAATTATGTCAAACACCAATAAAAGAAGCCTATTAACTCAATTAACTATTCATAAATAGGCTCCCAGCACCCCTGAATTGAATGACATAAGTCCAAACAATTATTAATCGATTGCCAAGGTTCTATGGTTCAAAGCTTCATTTCAAATTTGACAAATTTCAAGACCCAAGTTATTTTTGAAAGCTGAAAATACATGTAATACTCATGTGATTTAGTGAAGCCAAGAGTACTTAGTATGTTAAAAATTTGTCACCTAAGTGAGTCCACAAGATTTTAACTTGACAGAACTAGTTTATGGTGAGATGTAATTGTGTAACTGCTAATATCTCCTCCAGAGTAAAATACAGAGTCATTAATTTAGCATTGATTTGGACATGTCCATGGTCTAAGTGACAATCCATCTTTTCCACAAAAGAAACAATCAGTATTGTCTAAGAAGTCTTCAATTAAAAAAAAAAAAATTATCTTTTACAAAATTCTGTTCTATTTTAAGTCTTGTATTTTCAGTTAAGGAACTTGAAAGCAGCCATCCACTAAAGTCTCACTAATAATTGTTCCTGATTAACACGAGAACATCAATAAAAAAGATAATTGAACACTTTTTTTTTAAATTAAAATAATCAAGTCAAGGAAAACAGCCTACGTGACAGATTGCTTGTGTAAAAATAATTGACTCATTAATCTTAACCATATGAACATGTTCACATTAGCAGGGTCAGCTGCTAGAAAGGATGGAACCMTAGTTGCATATTCACAAAGGTGTGAAGTTGAAGCCAGCCCTAACTGCACAAAATCTCTCCTTAGGAACTTAATGGAAGCATTACAGATAGTTTTAGATAGTTAACCCATGCCAAAACCAGAGAAATTTTTAGTGGCTCTCAAATCATGGCATACGGATTAAAAATATTTTCAGTAAATAAATGTCCTTTTATCATACTAAATAACCAGAACAAAGATGTCTGAATCACTGACTGTGGTCTCTAACTATCTACAGAAATACATCTTTTATCTCAATGCAAAGGTATATGTTAAAACCTTTTCTTGGTGATAAGTTAACTAGACCTTTTAAGCTAAATAGCTGTACAGTTGAATTGGATAATGCAAAAGGTTTCACGCTTGCAGCAAACATTGATACCAGCATATGACACCATATAGATATTCAGGAAAAGTTTTCAACCATGTGTGTAGAGCTGCTGAATGAAATTAGTCCCTCTGTTGGTTACACATTGCACAAGGTAAATATCTGCATCAGTGTAACACCATAATGATGGTGTTGGCAGTGCCTATAACAGACTACAAGCTTTGCCTTAAGCTGAGAATGCAGGGCTTAGTCCCCAGAAAGGTTTGTCTGAATTTCATTTGGCTTCWTTGGAGAATGGTTTTAGTCCAGCAGAAAGAGCAATCACTTTATGACCAGGTAACTATTGTTTTATGTTTTGTTCAGTTTTGAAAGTAAACTCTGTTAAAATAGCTACCACAATGCAGAGATATGTATTTAGAAGATAAAAGCAGCAATAAYGTTGTTAATCTATACGGATAGATAACTGTAACTTAGAAAGAAATGAAGCACAGATAAGCAGCAGAGTCAGATGGCAGCAGGGGCCTTCCAAGCCCAAGCCCCAAGCAGCAGCAGATGCCCCAGGCTGTGGGCAGCTAACAAGTCATTCCTGGTCATCCTGGGATCTGGGCAAAAACACTTCTCATGGTAATAAAGGGGAAAAGGGACAAGTATCTACACAAGAGTGTATAGCATAGCATGGTTTGCAGATCAGTGAAGGAAAAGCAAGCTGCAGAGTGTATGGCTCAGCACACAAAATTGGGCACTAGCATGTCTTGGGAAAAGAAAACCGCTCACATCAACTCCACCTTTCCCCCTGCAAATAGCTTAGGGTACTGATGGTGGGCCATACCCCAAAATCTTCAGACTGAAGCTATAATTAACCTTAGGGCCCAGAAGGTTAATAAATGGCTGAGTTACAGAGAAGTGTAGGCTTCAGGAGGTTTGYCTTTGTGCCACTTTAACCATATGTGGTTTTTTTTCTGTAAGCATCAGGTACATGCTAGTATCTTTGCAACAGGGCTGCTAATGTTCTTCAATTAAATTGCTGAGATTTTCATTAGACTGAAAATGGATTATTGTCTTCACATATAAGGTGGGTGCCTTTCTACTCCAGATGGATTTTGAGTGTAAAAATCTGGTAGGAATTAGGAAGTCTGTTTTGTAACCCAGGTGAGATATGTAGTACTTTACATCAGTTTTGCTATTCGATGCAGGGGCTGGCCGAAGAGCTTGTGTATCAACGATGTTCCTGCACAGAGTTGTGTGCCATTCTGAAGCACCTCAGATCTTTTACTCYTGGAATTTCAGCCTTAAGAGGGTACAGAAATTACAGCTATGCATTTCCAAGTTGCTGCTGATCAGACCCACATGAGGCATTTTCAGTTGTCCTCTAAGCTACTGGACCATAAGATTTTTACACATGAAAGTCAGCTATTGTGATTGCATTGCCAGTAATAACACACCATAATAAAATGGGATGCAAATAAGTGCTTGGACCCCAGCCAGCTGCTGTAAATCTCAGCTAAGCTGAGAGGACAGCTCCTTGAAACTATCCAGGCTAAAACAATTGATGGCAGTTGAAGATCTGGGTCAGCATGTTACAGAACAAGGAACTATCTCCACTTTGATTATTTTGAGAATAATTGTTGAGATAAGCTTATTACCTCTGATCTTTTCAAACATCTGCCTTTTCAGTGTCCATGATTGCCATCTCTTAATTCTCTTTCAATTTTTTAGTTCAGAGAGCACATTAGCTCATTAAAGTCTACATTATTTTTGTAATATACTGCAGGGTTCCCTCCAGAATCAATATGGTCTATCAAGTAGCGTGTCTTTCACTAGGGACTGTAAGTCAAAAGGCRAATCTCAGCCATCCAAGCACATCTTCTCTAGAGCAATAGAAGTAGTTTCTCTTAAGAGAAGTACAAATAAAATTGTATTGTAGTTTATGTCTTAATCAATGAAAGTTATCAGGTGTTTTCATGCCTCCCCACTAAAAAATTAATATACACATAAAAACTGTGACTAGTGTTTGTATATGACTTAACCATTTCAACTTAGTTTTAAGTCTACTCCTTATTTATTTTCTAGATGTCATCTCCATAAAAGATCCTTTAAACATGGCTTTTCTGATAGGATCTTTTTAATACTTATATAAGTAAACTTCATGAGCAGACACAGTCAAAACCTGGAAATATTCAGGCATTGGACACCACAGAATTTAAAAACACCAATTGACAGTGCTGGAAAATTTSAAAATAATTAACTGGTGATCTTTCTACAAATTTCTTCCTTTTCTCATCCTCTTCCAAACCAAGCAAARCAATATACTTCACAGTTTTAAACTATCTGCAGTCATTAGATGAGTAATCAATYATCTGCAACTTTTTATATGGAAATAAATAAAATTAATGTTTGARAAATATATTGAAGGAAAATAAAGTCACAAAACTAATTTGTGGGGACTAAGGGACAGTCACAGTTCAAATACATTAAATGCCACAAACAAAAGGTAGGTTCACTTTTAAGTTGTATTYAGAAGAAAACAAAAAGTATTCCAGTGGAGCTTAGACCAATAAGCAGCACATCTGCCTGCAGCTGAGAGATCTGTGGAAGGACCACATCTTGTCTCATTCAGAAAGAGGTTTGTAAGGTTTCTTTTGCTATGGGCAGTAACTTAACAGTGAAGAATTTAACCACAATAATTCTAAAAGAAAGAAATACTGAAAGTATGATAGAGATACTTTTTGGTATTTGTCTTGAGGGAAGGCATTAACTGAGCAATCACACAGACACACAAAAGTCTCCTAGTATCAGTTGCTAATATCTTTATACAGAATTGTATCTTTTYATATCACACAAATGACATACATGTCTTCCTCATTTTTCTTTTTCCACAAATGCTTTCATAAAGTTCATATTTTTGGTGTACTGCAGTCATCCTTAGCTTGTTCTTATTCAAATTCACTGACAGATGAACACAACCAGTTCTTTTAAAAAGAAAACAATTACAGAGCTGGCTGGCACAGAAGGAACTGTGAGATTGACAGGTGTGTTAAACAAACCTGTGAGAAGCTCCCAGAGGATGGAAGTTTTACCTTGAAATCTAAATAGAAGGTTAAAAAAAGTTATTCAATATATTGTATTCTGTGAAGATAGTTACATCATTAATAGGTGTGTAAGGATAACCAAGGTCTGCTGAGGAAGGTTTGAAAAGTAAGAGATAGGGGAGGAGAGGGATTGTGGAGTTCATCATRGCAATTGTGTCTAGACATGTGTTTAAACCTGTCTTTGAGAAGTCCCCTTAGGAATTCATCCCCATTCACCAAACATTTGCAAATGTAGAGCTCTTTCCTACAGCTCTGGAGATTTTTTCCAGACATTTTACAAAAACAAGCATTCATGAGACCATTTTTCCCCAAAGCTGTTTTTCATTGTTAAGCAGATCAGATTTCCCACTGAAACACTACAACTACATGGACCTGCCAAGACACAGGCCTTGTGACCTACACCTGCCCTCTCCTGTCTGGAGCTCACAGTAGAGTGATTTGCTTCACAGAATATCTAGAATTGATCCTGTGTAATTTCCTTTTAATCTTCCATTCTTTGAGTTCTGAATACAACAGGTTATGGCTGCATAGACAAGAGGTAAAAGAAAAAAAGTAATCTGGAGCTTCAGTTAGTATTCCTAATTTTCCCCTGATAGAATAAAAGGAAGAGTTTCCTGTGATGTTTGATTTATAAGATGCTTTCTAGTACTTAGGTATTTTTACAACAAAACCAAAAAACATTGATGAACAAAATTAATATTACTCTATAAATAAAGTCACTCTCTTTTTTGGTTTTTTTTCRCTACGGGTCACGCTTTTATTTCCAAATTCTCTCTAAAACTGATTCTTACTAAATTCCAAAGAGACTGGAATTAAAGGCAAATATATTTTTGTTGAATTCCTTTTACTCCAATGCTTTTACAATTTTCATGTTGCATCTCTCTCTCCATACTCCTTCCAAGTCCTGGAAACTGTTTTATCCTCCAAAATAGAAATATCCAGAGTTTGAAGAAAATCAGTAAAAATAAAAGGGGGGAACATCTAATTTTTCATATCAGGCCTCTTTTCCYTTCTGGCTTTTCCACTGTTGTAATATTATGCCACTATAAAAAGGAGCACAGAAATTCAGTTCTGTGATTTTTTAATAACCTTTTCAGGTTACTGCCAGAATGAAAACCAAAATTCTTAACAAGTTTCTAACCAAATATGCTTAGTGCTCACTACATGTTTTCATGCGTAGGCATATAGATTAAACTGATGAAGAAGATGCATRGGCCAGGGAAAGAATAGAAGGAAAGTTTTGTAGATATTTGTAAAAATTTAGAATAATTTAGTTTCCATATAGGTATGTCTCAGAAACACTTTCCTCCTATTTTCTAGCTGTTTCATGGCAGTACTACTTCTTTCAAGTCTGTGAAATCCTTCATGAACTCATCCAGATATAATAAGAGAAACTAACTGATATAGCACAAGAGACACTTGATGAAACTGGTTGAATAGCAGAGTAGAACTGACCATAAAATGCACTTTTCACAACAATGAACCTCCAGAGCTTGTGACCAAAGGAGGCAGAGACGAGTACAACAGCAGGTTCAGAAGGATGTCAAATTCACTCATGAGGAAGAGGTTTCAAATCAGAGTAAAAGGAGTAAATAAGGAGTCTCAAAGCACTTTGCAGAATCAGAGAATGGTCAGGTTGGAAGGGATCACAGTGGGTCATCTGGTCCAACCTGCCTGTTCAAACAAAGTCATCCCAGAGCACACAGCACAGGATTATGTCCAAACARTTCCAGAATATCTCCTGTGGGGGAGACTCTGCAACCTCTCTGGGCAATCTATTCCAGTTCTCAGTCACTGCACACAAAAGAAGTCCTTCCTCATGTTCAGGTACAATTTCCAGTGCACTGATTTCTACCCACTGCTTTTTGTCCCACTGCACCCAAAACAAAAAAGAAAAAAAAAGCTTGGCATCACTGAGCACAGCCTTGCTCCATCGTCTTGGCACCTCCCTTCAGATGCTTRCTGATGCTGATAAGGTCCCCTCTCAGCTGTCTCCTCAAGGCAGAGCAGAAGCAGCTCTCACAGCCTTTCCTCCTAAGAGATGTTCCAGTYTCCTAATCATCTCTGTCACCCTCTGTTGGACCCACTCCGGGAGCTCCCWRTCTCTCTTGCTCTGAGGAGCCCAGAACTGGACACAGCACTCCAGATGTGCCYCACCAGGGCTGAGCAGAGGGGCAGGATCACCTCCCTCCACTGCTGTCAGTGCTTTTCCTAATGCCCCCCAGGACACCATTCCTGGTATCTTGGATCTTGGCCCCCAGGACACGCTGCTGGCTCAGGGACAGCTCGTTGTCCCCCAGCACCCACAGAGCTGCTCCCCAGCAGGTCAGCCCCAGCCTCYGCTGGTGCCTGGGGTTGTTCCTCCCCGGGGCAGGACCCTGCATTTGCATTTGCCTTTGCTGAATCTCAGACTGCTCTTCCCTGCCCACATCTCCACCCTGTCGAGGTCCTTCTGAAGGGCTGCACGGCTCTCTGGGGTCTCAGCCTCCCCTTCCAGCTTTGTGTCCTCAGTGAACTCGCTGAGGAGGCCTCTGCCCCTTCATCCAAATCACTGATGGAGAAATCAAACAAAACTGGACRAATATTGACCCTTTGGAGACACCACTAATGACAGGTCTCCAACCAGACCCTGCACCACTGATCCCAACCCTCTGGGATCTCCCAGATCCCAGATTCGGTCAGTTCTCACTCCACCTCACTGTCCACTCATCCAGTGCACACTTCCTGTGTTTGCCTCTGGGGATGTTGTGAGAGACAGGGCCAAAAGCCTGGCTGAAGTCAAGGTAGACAATATCCACCACTTTCTCTTCATCCTTTCAAGTAYTTGTTTCATTATAGAAGTAAAACAGGTTGTTCAAACATGACTTGTCTTTAATAAATCCACACTGACTACTCCYGTTCACTTTCTTGTCCTCCATGTGGGTAGAAATGGCCTCCAGAGGGGCTCCATCACCTTTCCAGGGACTGAGATGAGGTAGCTTCCTGGGTCTCCTTTCCCTTTCTATGGTCAGAGTGACATTTGCCTTCTTCCAGTCCTCAGGCACCTCTCCTGATCACCACAACATTTCAAAGATGGTTGTAAATTGCCCAGCTTCAGTGTCCATCAGCTCTCTCAGCACTTGTGGGTGCACCCCATCACAGCACATGGACTTGTGGATGCCAGGTTTGCYTGACTCCAACCCTTCCTTTTCCCTGATCTCCTGGGTCAGAGAYCCCTGAGGGCTGTTCTTGTCAGTGGTGACCGATGCAAAGGCAGCATTCACTAACTCTGCCTCCTCTGTGTCCTCTGTTAACAGAGTCTCACTCCCATTTAGTAACAGATCTATATTTTCCTTACTGTTTCTTTTGTTATTGAARTATTTAAAGAAGCCCTTCTTCTTGTCCTTAACCTCTTGGCTTCACATCCTTGTTCAGATTTAATTCCAGGCTGGCCTTGTCTCATTTTTGCTTACCCTGCCCACCTCTCTCTGTTCATGACAAGTGGTCAGACCCAGCCTCTATCCACAATTTCCTGCTTACACTTGGGGAACTAACAGGAGGTATTTATTAATCCACACATGTCTCTGCTGCTCTGTGCCTCAGGTCTTGCCCATTAGGATGCATCATTTCTGAGCTTGGAAGTGGTGATTGTGGATGAAACAACTCTCTTGGATCCTTCTCCCCTGCAGGGTCTGTTCCCATGGGATTCTGCCAAGATCCCTGAAGGGGCAAAAGTTAGTTAACTGCTGCTGTAGCCATTAAAGATTCTGGAGTGATTGTTGTATCAGGACCTAACAATTTTATTTAAAACCTCTATTAAACCTTTCCAGCCTCTTTCACCTACTCCAAAGTAAAGAACATTTGGCAAAAGGGAAAAAAAAAAAAAAACCAAAAATCAAACAAAAAGCAGAATTTAGAATGGAAGGATAATTCAAGCAAGAGCAGACCTGTTAGTCTGACATCATTGACGTGGAATATTTAGACAGTTTTTTGAAAAGCATTTCCAATGAAACAACTCTCAAAAATAGTGAGAAAAGGCTAGTTATCTAATTTGAAGTAGTTGTTGACCATTTAATGTGGAGGAATATGTCAAAATTTTGACTAGAGTGCCAGAAGGCTCAACCTAATACTCCGAAAAGACTTTCAAAAGGGAAAGCAACACTACTGACAAATATGTAAATTAAAAATACATATATTTAAATAAAATATGACTAAATCAAACTAGCTCATTTCCCTATCCTCCTTCTCTTGGTTTTGAAAAGAGAATTTTTGTTGGGCTTTTGTTCTTGTTTTTTTTAACCTACCTTGGGGACCCTTCTGCTCTACTGGAAAATAAGACAGACATCTTTATTTGGCAACATCTATGCAACACGTTCAGTGCTGAGCAAATGCTTAGTGCCACTGAAGACAAAATAAACTCTCAAGCAGGCATACATATTTTCAGGCTTAAGGCCATGGTGGTTTTTTCCCCCCCTTCTAAGCAGTTATGCAAATTTGCCATTCTAGTTGTGATGTGAGTCTTAAATTACTATCTGAATAAGTGCACTAGCAAAAGCAGATTAACCGTGTACTCTGAAAGTCAATACTCCTACACTGTTCTGAGATTAAACCTCTGACTTGCAACAGATTGCAGCCATGTGGAATGCGAGAACAACTGGTCTTGTTGTCAGTGCTTATGGCTAAGAAGGAACTCCTTCCATAACATAATCATACTTTTAAAATTAGGGTGGATTACTTTAGAAGCAGAGATGCAGGGATTTGGGCTATGATAGGTAGAAAGTGGGCTAGTTTTAAAGCACTCAACACATGGAAAAAAGCAAAGCTAAAAGAGAGAATTTACTCACTGCAGATTATTCGCCRGCAGAGCCTATGTAACCTTGTTAATTGGGTAAATAAGACATGGATTTTTTTTTTCTTCACATCTTTGGTAAATAAAAACACGGGTATTTAACAACACATTCTTTGTTGTGACTCCTTGCAGTACCTATGGGATTACATGTGGTGAAATCTCTAAAAGTAAACATTCTCATTCTCRTTAACAAGTGCAAACAGCTGCCGAATAATCTGTGATTTCCTCAGGTAAAGAGYTGTTTTGATAGTGCTGGGCCTGCTCTATGATTGAGCTCTGGCAGCAGTGTGAAAATTCACCTGTAAACTGATAGGCTGTATCCATGTCTCAAACACTACAGAATAATTTGTCTTTGAACATAATTCACATAAACATAATTAATCCCAAATCAATGAACTAGTACATACTAGTATTCTAGYACTAGAACTCTATACTATATAGAGAGTTTTTAGACTCTTTAGACACTRAAGTTGCAGGAAGCAAACTTACACCGGTTCTCAAGCTGAGAGTTTATGTACTACCTGAATGAAGTGCAGCTGTGGCAATGTGGACCACTGTGGATGCTACAAACACACCTAAAAAGCTGTTGAAATGGTGTTTATAAGACAAACACATTAAACYGCTCATTTTTCTAAGTCTGGCAATCTCCAACAAGCAGCAATAACTAAGATCATTGTCCTTAAAACTGAAGGCAGAGCAGTAGCAGCATTTTCTGCTGCCTTTCTGCTTAGTGCTGCAGGGGGGGCAACACCAAGCCAGCAAGTACCACCGTGCCTGACAAGAATATCTGCACACAYCCTAATTCCCTTTTTAGGGGTAGACCAGAAGTATCCAGCAAAACGCAGAATCTTTGTCACCAGGAATAAACACCCCTTGGCCAGCAATAATGGTGATATTGTATAGTACTTTAAATTAAAACCTCTAACTCAATATTTCAAACCCAGTGCTGACTTTTTGGAGATGGATGAATCCTTAAAAATCACATTTATCATCCCTTAAAGCATCAAGCTCAAGGAATAGTTTTTCCTTCCAGCTTTTTATAGTATAAGGAATAAATTGTATCAAGGTTTGTAACTGGTTTTAATTCCAGCAAGTGCTTAGCTATGGGCACATTAAGAAATGCAARCAGAGAAAACGCTTGACATTGTGTCAGAGTGGCTCCTCAAGCCCCTAGAAAAGATGGAAGTTAAATAACCTTGCTTATATTAGCTCACATACACTTAATTTTATGGGTTAGGATGTGCATGATTAAGCCAAAGAAATTGTTATCTTCTCTTACATTTGTCATTATAACCTCAAAGGTAAAAAGCAGTCTTCTTTTAAATTACATTGGAAAGTTTAAACTCAATCTAATGTTAGGTTAAAGGGAAATGGGGATGGAAGTGTGGGGAGGAATTACCATTACCTAGCAGCCAGTCAYTTCAGCAGATTTCTTAACAGGTCTCTGGATAGTCCCAAGGTGGGAATTAATTTGTTTCTAGTATTCAGCTGGCAATTAATGCCGTAGACATTGATAGCAATGGTGAATAACAACTAATAACRCATCTCCATTAGTTCTTTCTTAGCTCTTCTTGTTGCTTCTTGAACTTAGATCTCYACTGTAGTTTAAATCAAAAAAGTCTTCGGGAAGTGACTTCAGGTTGTTCCCACTTAGAACACTTTACTTGGCATCTCAGCCCAAATACATGAACTTGATGTCTTCTGGATGAAACCAAACTAGAACAGGGGCTCTATGATCTCAGCTGGAATTAATYTGATGATCTTTTGTTGAGGAACAATTATTCTCATTGAAATTTTATCCATTTTARATATATATCTATTAACACATTAAGTGTTTGAAGTACCTGTTGTGGAAGATTTCTCATCAAATATCAGAGTCTCGAAAGCTCAAAAACCTGATTACATATAGATCCTATGAAAAATTCACTGAATACAACAGGAAACCCTCTCACATTGTTTTTATCTAGGCCAGATCACTGTCAGCTTTTGCAGGAAAGCTAACGGATAAATTTATTATAGTTTTCAAAGTGCAAAATTAATTTCCTTTAGCATTTGAAGATCTGGATTGGGTAGTAGACATCAATCTGAAGCTGACCAGTACTTCATAAGCTGCCCGCATTCCTTCCTGCTACTGTCTGATCACAGACACCTGGGCATTAATTCTGTCAAGTTATTCTTCTTGTGGTTCCCACATGTCCTGACCTTATTCTAGCTTGGGTAAAAGCTTTGCCTCTCACACTCTTGGCCTGCTCTTGTGGGGCTGAGCTTTGCTGGCAGCCGCTTCCTCTACCCTTCATTCATTCCTCTGCAAGGAATGATTGCTGCCAGTTGGCTCAAACCCGAGCCAAAATCATCTTTTTTCTAGTTACATGGGGCTTTGATTATTGGAATACAAGACTTCATAGCTAAAGGACTGCAGGCTGCAGAGCGCACTTCTGTGCTCAAAACCTACCAGTGCAGTGTCCTCAGAAGCCCCTGTTTCACACGGGTCTCTGGCGACCTTGCGTGCAACCATTCCAGGAGGGGCCACGGCCATGAGCCCGCCTCTGACGTGCCAAGGAGCTGTGTGACCACCTGAGCCGCCAGCAAGGCTCAAGGTGCAGCTTCAGCATCAGAGCATGTGATGGGAGCAGCTGCTTATTCAGCAGCAGCTGCAGAAGCAATAGATACGGAAGGAGCCAGTCAAGCTGCAAAAGAAGCTTCTGTTGTTTTAGCAGAAATCTGCAAGCTGATCTTTTCCTGTTTAGTGATACATGAGTAGTGGTATGGAAAAAGAATATCAAGGGCATGGGAAAGAAAGCACTTTAAAATCTCAACATGTGTTCCATGTTTTCTATKTCAATTTATTCTAAAAAGCCCATGATCTTTTCAAAACTGACTCCTAAATTAAGAGTACAGACTGTGTTTCCTCTTCTGAGCTGAGTAAACATAATGCCCTGCAGTGAGAGTTCCTCACATTCTCAAGACACACAAGGCAATTTTAAGCGTAGCATCTTCAGATATGTTCTTCCTCTTCTCACACCCGAACACCCAGAACCTCCACCCCCACACCCCTCAACAAATCCAGGAATTTAGGTAGTCTGGAAGGTTCACTGATTATGTCTGTATAACAATGGGAATACTGTTAACCTTCTACTGCTCAAGATTACACAAATTTAAAATAAAAATTGAAACCAAAGGAAAAACACAACATGCGAAACTCACACACAACACACAACACACAACACACAACACACACAACACACACAACCAACAAGAAAAAAAGCAGGTTTGTGTTACAAGAAAATTCATCATTCCAAAATATTGTAGCTTTTTTTCCAACTTCTGTCCATTTCTTTTAGGAAATAAAAGCATGTGATTTAGCATGTGATTTTATATCAGTTGAACTACAGATTTTTTTTTACTTTTTTTTTAAATAAAAAGGTAGAACATTTCCTTCATGATTAACTTTTGATTATTGAAACATATTGGTGTATAATCTTGGTTTGGGGATATTTGTAGATTATGCTGTTGTACATTTAACWACATTTAATCATCAAAGAATAGTTGGTAATCATGCACTAAGTCACTCAAATATGTAGTCTAATGAAAGTGCAAAAAATTTCCTGGATTTAGGCACTTTATTTTATTCTTTCCTTCATGTTGAGACAATTTTTCTTCAAAGCCAAAAGATATTTATTTATCAGTYGTATTACAATGTGTCTAAGTAAACCCAACAATACAACCTCACATGTCAGTAACTCAGGAGAAAATTAGATCTGTTGGATTCCCAGTGGCAATTCAGCGTGTAAGGATCCCATCCAATTTATGACCATGACTGGGAAAAAAGCAGATGACCAAGCACAGTCAGAATACACTAAGGGCAACATTTTCATATGTCGAAGCACAATTTAATTTGTCTTTCCTTTTTATGACTTGCAAGCAAAGATGTATTTGCACAAACAAATATGGACATTTTAAAGCAATTAGTAAGYACGCAATTTATACAAAAAAAATAATTTTGCACATTATCTAGGCATCCAAAATGCACGTCATTTCTGTGTCGTCTAATTTGTTGACATCATTTATTTTGATTGTGCAATTAGGAAAGTAGATTAATTAATTTCTGTCTTACTACAAGAAGCAAGGCAAATTCAGCAGCCAAGATGTCAAAGCTATGCTTAAAAAAAGAAACAAAAATCAGCACACAACACTGAAAAGAAAAGCTCCAGGCAAAGAGAGCTCCTACACAGCAATACAGGGAAAATAARAAGCCTGAATTTGGGGAGCAAAAGCTAGGCTAAAATGTGCCATTTAAAGTCTCACTGTGGGAGAAAACACAGTTAATGTCAAATCTTATAAACATGAATGTAAAAACAAAGGAGGGAAGATCATCTTGCTCAGAGCAACTTAGTGGTGTTAGTGGTTCTCATTAGAGTTCATTGGGAGATTTGCAGGTAAATATATTTTCATTAAATAAGTGTTTCACAGAAGCTTGAACATTTTACAGGGGCATATTGATTTCAATATAGCAGCTAAAGAAAGAGTAAGAGACCAACAAATTCTCAAAAGATTTACAATCAAAAGACAAACTTTTCAGCACCGTATAAAGGAAAAAAAATTAAATGTTTTGGTTAATCTCTAAAGTGCATAAGCTTAAATGAACTTGAAGCCCTGGAAAACGAAATAAGCCCACACTGATTTCCTCCTTGATCTCCTTTCCTGCCATGAAATCTATTGACATTTCCAGCTCAAGTGATGAGCACACACCTATACACAACAGCATTCCTGACACTCAGGCTGTTATTCTGAACTCTTTTTTTTATGGATCTGCTGCAAGGATTGTGTCACAGAAAAACACATGTTTGTGCAGAGTGCATTGGTCAGTTTTGGAAGACCTTATCACATTGTCTGAAATATGTCCTTGAGTTCTAAAAGATGTGGTTTCTYCAAGCAGAAAAGACTTAAGCAGATGTTTTGACAAGGGTATTCATTTTCCAAGTTTATGAACACATTTCAGTCAACAACACCCAATCTGTGGTCTGTGATCTGTCAGTTACAGTAGTCTCAGCTTCTATTATAAAGATTCGGAGAGAATAGCATCATGTTGTGAAACTAAACATTGAAATCTTTTAGAAAATATCCTCTATAATGACTCAGTGCAAGGAGATGATCCCTATAYGGACATGTCCTGCAAAAGCTGCATAGAAAGCTTTCCTCCTCCTCCCCCAATACCTAGTGCCCTTTTTGCTGAAGCAGTTTTCTTTYAAGCTTCCATGTTAACTTTTCTGTCCAYACCTCCTGTGTGGTAATCCCTTATAGCCTTTTTAAACTGGGTAAYATCCTCYCTTAAACACCAGCATCACTACTTGKGCATTTTTGTGTCTGCRGCAATATTTAACCCAAAGTGATACCTCTGAGCCTTATGTCCTATTGTGTAGGTTATTACACCACAACATTACTAATTACTCTTACTAAGGACAAAATTTCTATCTTCAAATTGCCTTGACACATAAAAAGCACACTTAAACCAGATTTACACTGGTTTTAGACAGGATATTCTTTTCAGGTCCTTGTTTACTCATGACAAGGACTAAATGCATTGCAGTATCTACTCACTGAAACCCTTATACAAGTTATCTATAGAAAAGGCTCCAGTTTATCACATTGTGATAAAGGTACTCAAGAGTTCAACTGTAAATAACTGACTTCTCTTTTTAAAAAACATATGTGAAACTTATAGCCTTGGGCTAGACATGCTTTAGTTCACACTCCTGTTTCAAGAAGAAACAGGTCACAGAGTGGAAAAGGAGGAGGCTCAAGTACGTCAGGTGTCTCTCAGTAGCAGCTGTCTGGAACAAAGGGACATTCTTTCTGACCTTGATCACAGCAGATGGGATCATAAAATATTGTATTAGATTCCTAAATTGACTTTTCCTTGTGAGCCTCATTTCTGCGTGTGCAGAGAGAATTAAACAAGTTATGGAAGTCATCATGGTTCATGGATTTATTGTGTTTATTAGTTCCTGTGTCTTGCTGCTGTTTTTGGGTTTGTACAACCTGAAAAATTTTTGAAAAAGTAGATAGCTTTAAAATGTTTTGGATGAGTTTGAGAGGGATGTTTTGTGTGTTTTCAAATCAGTGACTCTAGAGACAGACATGTTTTCAAAGTGCTTACTGTGAGACTTTATGCAATAATTTAGATCAGGTTCCTAGAGTTCAGTATGGCAACTAGCACATGTAATGGCACAATAACGTAAGTAATGTGAAGAAATGAAATGTCATGCCATAATAGAGAGTGCTCTTGTTAGACCAGTTATGCTAACAAGTGTAYCTTAAGTGACTGGTTTTGACATTAAATGACCTAACAAGAGAATTTTGATAATAAGTACATAATTATGTTTAAATTGAAATGTGTGTTAATGTATAAAAAACCAAACAACTTGTTTATTTCTGACTAGTCAAACAGCTTGTCTTCCTGAGTACTAAGCATGAGACAAACACGTAAGTAAGACCCTGAGACAGACTTTGACATCTACTGCCTTGGATGTCACTGACTGCTTTGATGCCACTGTCTATACAGTCGAGGTATTTAGGAGCATACAGGGAAACAAACGTGACTCAGAGACCCTCAGCCTGTCCTGTCGGGGTGGATCAAGAACRAGGCAGGCTGAGGTCACAAGATGTATCTCTGCACTAGCTTTCTGCTGTAATTGGACCAATTCATCCTCCTCTCAAATGGTCTTATTAGCTGCCGAGCAAGTAACTCTCTGGTATAATGATACAACTTCWTCATCAGAGGTGTGTGAGGTGCACCTAGCAAAAGGAAAAGGATAATGCCTGCACCCTCCTGCACGAGCAGAGCTTTCTGTACGCTGTGGCAGACAGTATCGTACACATTTTGTAAAGTGTAAGACAGACCTACCTTGAATCTGCTTTAGTGCCATCACAACTTTTGCTTTTATGACAAATAGTACTATCCTGTCAGTAATCCCATCAAATGGCCAAATTTTCAAAAAGCCCTAAGAACACCTGAAATTACATAATGCTTGGCACTGACGCCATCTGTTTTCTGTTTGTTTAGAACAGCTTCTTTTACAGAGCTCACCCTGTGTGCCAGTTACGAACAGAAAAACACATTGCATGGAAAATCTGATCTTTACAGAAAGATTCAAAACCTACAACTGAAAATRTAGGTATTTGACAATGGATAAACTTTAAATGGTTGCTTTGCTGTCAGCTGTTGGCTGGATCTTGACAAGTGTTTAACAGCGCACATTCATATAAAATTAAAGAGATAAATGACAAGCAGAGTAATTTGAGTTGGCATGTGTCCAAGACRGTGACTTTGCCATCTCTACATTGAATACTCTCAAGGGATCTTTAATGATTTATGGAAGGAAAGGATGAGTTTTGTGGGCCAGTGTGCCACAGAAGAGCACTCCTCCATTCCACAATATGCGCCAAGSTTTGTGTTTAGTGCTGGTTAATAGAATAAAAATTAACGATTTCCAAATCAATCTCTGAAGTGCTTYGGCAATAAGTGAGCCAATGTCAGCCTTTCAGAACCATGACATGATGTAATTTTCCAATTCTGAACATCTAGAAGTGATTCATAGAATTACACTTTTCCTTCAGAAGTATCTAGTCCTACAACCTGTACAGAGGCCTTTCCCAGTGGAAACTATCAATACAGTTGATTAGTTCCCTTTTGACGTCTTTCTCTCTGCCTGAGAGCATAATCAAGATGTAGGTCTGCAACATAAACAGGGACAAGTCCTTAATTCAAAGAAGAAATCAAAGTTTTCCAGATGCTTCTTTCAAAATTTGTTTTGAAAAAATTTGTTTTCCAGGTGTTTGCAATACAGACCTTATTTGTTGAGGCAAATACATGGGACTATATTTTCAAGTTAATTTCAGCTCCACTAATTTAATCTTAGCACTGCTAATGAACCTCACATTAAGAGACACTTAACTACCAATGCCATTCTTGTGCACCCAACATGTGCTGTGCCACAGTTTTGGTTTTAGAGTTAGGTTTTACAGCAATTCCTTATTTATGCCCAAAACCAGGAAGCACAACCTTCCTCCCCACCCCATGAAACATGKAGCTGCCCCTCCCAGTCCTGTGGTACTTTGTTGTGGTTTAACYCCAGCCAGCAGCCAAGCCCCACGCAACCTCTAGCTCACTCCCCCAGCAGTGAGATCAGAGAGAGAATTGGAAGGRTAAAAGGCAGAAAAATCATGGGGTGAGATAAATACAGTTTAATAGGGAAGTAAAAGCCACACACWCAAGCAATGAAAACAATAAATTAATTTCCTGCCTCCCATGGGTGAGCATGKGTTCTCCCATTTCTAGGAAAGCAGGGCCTTACCGTACATGGCAGTGACTTGGGAAGACAAAAGCCATCACTCCAAACTTTCTCCTGCTTCCTCCTTCTTCCCCCCTCTTTATATACTGACTTGATGCCATATGATGTGGAATATCTCTTTGGTCAGTTTGGGTCACCTGTCCCTGCTGTGTCTCCTCCCAGCCTCCCAAGCACCCCCAGTCCCCTCCCCAGTGTGGCAGTACCAAAAGCAGAAAAGGCCTTGGYTCTGTGCAAGCCCTGCTCAGCAATAACAAAAACATCTCTGTTATCAACCCTGTGCTCAGCACAAATCCMAAACATAGACCCATAACAGCCACTGTGAAGAAAATTCACTGTATCCCCACCAAACCCARCGCATTTTTGAAGTAAGTGTTCCCACATGCACATGCAGACAAGACAATGAAGTTCAGGAAAGCTGGTAAAATCCAAACTGAAGTGGAGGGAGGACAGAAATACTTGCGAAAAAAATGTTGCCACTTGTATTGCAGAACTGAAATCCAATATGTGGCCGAAATTAAAATATCACCATTGGTATTGCAGCTCATATGCAYAAGTGAGGTAAAAAGATGCCATGAAAATGTTCAACAAAAAGAAAATATATATTCMCATTTAACCAGAGACAAGTCTGTCAATGACGAAAGCACATTTCAGTGCAAAGAAAATTGGCCATGTCTTTCTGCTGAAGAGAGAAAGGAGGAGGAGTAGAGGTAAATAAATAAAAGAAGCAGAAAATTTAGCATGGCACAACCATGAAAATTAATGCTTGAAGCAAAAAAGAGGGACAAGAAGGATCTGAAAAAATACTGATAAGGCTCAAGAGGAAGAGTTCTAATGTTCATGGAGGAGGGGRAAATAAGGGGCACAACTACAAACTGAAGAAAGCTAAGCTTTCTTTAACTTGTAGGTAAATCCTACGACTTTTCTTATGACACAGGATACAGGAGTAGATCATTTATGATTCTTCCCAACCCCAGGAAAACATTGTCAAATAACAGTGTCATTTTGTTCCACCTAAGAGAACATTGACATTAAAAGGCACACAGAGACAGAAAAGTAATCTGAAGGAAATTACATGGGTTTTCAACATGAAAGGAATTATTTGTACAAGCTTTTGTACCTAACATGGGGTAATTTCATAAGGCAAAAAAATTAAATACAAAATGGTATCATAAATTGCTCATTTGCTACAAATCTAAAGTTGCTGTGTAAGAAGAATGAATCATGGGCTGKTTTCCCTGCAGTATGTTTTCTAAAAGCTTAATAATGTGACAATTTTTCAGGGCTAATGCAAAGGAAGTATTTTTTCCAAGGCCTCGAAGTAACAAGGGAATGGGATAAAGTGATTCTGCAGCTCTAGAAAATAGGAGGTGAAGTCTGTATTTCCTTCTACTGTGGGACCAGTTTGGCTGACCACAGAAATGTAATGTCAGCCAGTATCAGTAGGAATAAGAAAGGGTTCACACCAAGCTTAGTCCGCACACTTCAAAAAATACAAAAGTTTCCCTGGTGACCCTAAACCCTCTCTATGTGCCATCTGTACCTACATTGAGAATCTAAAACTTTTACTACAAAAGAAATCAAGAATCAAAATAAATTCAGCCTTGAGTTGTTGGGGATTGGGGGGGGGGGGGGTTGATTCTTGTAAAGAGTCTAAAAACAAATTAGAGATACTAATTCCTTTATTTTGAATCAAAGACTGTCACTGTGTTCAAACTCAAATTTACTCTGCAGTTGTGGAGATRGATTGGGTTAAGTGATCTACAAGTGGCTAAAGACAGTTCTTTTCTRTGGAGAGAAAAAGGAAGTGAGCACCCTTTGGAGTCCTCACACTTCAGAGGCAGAAAATTGCAGAAGTGTATTTCCCCTACAATGCACAAGGGCTATCTTCTCACCTGTTGAGACACAGTTAAACACTCAGAACACTCTCTTGTTCAATCCTAAGGACACTCTTTTACAAGGAAGGAAAAAATGAATGCAGTAGGGTCAGAGACAGAAGATGGGGAAAGTGGATGATGGCCTCAGAAAATACAGCTCATTTATCGTTTGTATTGGTGCAATTTTCTTTAATACTGTTTACTAGGCAGGAAGAAAATTCAGTTTCTCAGATACAGTTTCTCAGACACTCTCAGATGGACTCAAATATAAGTTCAGTCAATCCATTAAATCTTGCTATATCGCAGGAAAAGAAAACCCAACACATTACTTTATTGTAATTTTTTTTCCCAACATGGAGTAATAGAAATATTAATTGCATACTCGTAAAAACTTTAATTTTCTACCCCCTCCCCTAAAAATATGAGTATATTTCATCTTACTGAATTTTAATTTATTTATTTTTAATATATTATTAGAGTTTAGTCATGGAAATTATGCTTCATAATCAATAACCACTTCATGGTACCTCTCTGTGTTTCAAATTAATAGTTCTAGGCACACATATTCAGTTTGTAATTGATGTTGCCCACACATATCTTTCTATACAGCCATTCTTGCCTATTTTTCAATGCTCTGCTGTTCAGTTTCTTGCATAAGYTGTTATTTATATGCATGGAAACAGGTTCAGCTGCTTAGAGTGCTCTTAAACATGAACTCATTCAAACAACTTCAAAACAGTAGCATTTTAAAACATGACTAAGATGTCTAAAGAAGGGCYATTTATGTTTCTCTTTATTATATGTATTTGGTTTTTATGTTTTAATAGTGTAACTTACCATAATAACAAAGGTAGTCATGATGAGATACTGTAATTCAGGATATGAGGGATATGTCAAAATTCTGCAGTCCATGAATGTGGATTAATTGTTCATTTTTTCCTTTATGGTTGCATTTTACAAATGGAAAGCTGAAGGAAAGACAGACAATTCCTTGGCCCAGAGCCACACCCAAAATGTGTGGCAGAACCAAGGACTAAACCCAAYGACTGTTCAATCTTCTTCTCCATTGTATTATTGTCTTCCTCTAAAATGATGCCTCTACTAGAAGTAAAAGCCTGGAAATCAATTGGAAAGGTCTCTGCTATGTGGACTAGGCTTTTCCCTCCCTCCTCAGTCTACAGTCTTGCACAGACTGCTTACTGGATCAGGTCTTTGCTGAAAATGTCAAATAACAACCCCTCTACAAGAGATATTTAAGGAACTTATTTGAGATTCAGCAATACTGAATTTTCCTTCATTTTCTCTGTTTGTAAGCTCTGATATTTGGGACTTAAATAAAAGCTTTGAAGCCTTTAAATGTGAACAAGGTCAAAGGAATATTACTGGTATTTGTGTTTTGGTTTTCTTTTGGCCATATCTCTCATTCACACAGTTTCCAGAATTTTCTCAGTATCAGGTTTTAAGCAAGTGAGTAAGCCCAAAAAAAAAGCCCTTTTCCTGATTATTTCCTTGACAAATAATGACTAAACACTCCCCAAGCAATGTTCATAAGAGATTGCAAGAGGACAGAATTAGCCTATCTTGGTAGATAGCTTAACTTTGAGGTAGATGAGTTAGGTCTAAACAGAACTGAGCAGGACAGCTAATAGAAATAGTCACACAAAAATTAATTCTTTCYTCTTTTTAAGCTCAATTGCATTAAACAGCCAGGGTGCAGACTGCAGTAACTACCGCCTTCATCTCCTGGCCTGACATTCTCGAATAATTAACTGTTTCCTCTCTACAGGAGACAGTTACAGTACCAGGGTATTTRTTTCTCCACAAATATCAATGAAAAAAATAAACCATGTTCACCTGTTCTTATATATTCCAGTTCAACACAGAAATATATRGGAAATTTCTCTTGACTCATCCACACCATAATCTACAATCAAAACAATTTTAAGGAAATCGACTAAAAAGAAAAACCGATAAAAGTTCATCATCTCCCTTTGCTTTACCAGAAAGACACCCGTTTCCTGAGTGAGAAGATAAACTCTTGAACTGAGTGAACTATTTACTTTTTGAGAACACATTGTCATAGAATCAGATGGCATAAACATGTTAAAGGAAGTCTCTGGCTTCAGGATCCTGAAAGGAAAGCTTGCCATATGTTTTCTGGGCACATATGAATATTCAGTTTTGACTCCCAAGGTGCTTCACATTAGGAAGAAAAACAGTGTTGGGGCAACAGTCTAGAAGGTATCTTCGGCATTTCATTTTTTTCTTAGTTTTTTCTTAGGGTTTTTTTTTTTTTAAATTACAAAATTCACAAATACAAAAAATCATACTAGCTTAGGATGAAAACTATATTTTCAAACCTTATTTTAATTAGCTAGCCATTCACAGAAGTGAACCAGTTTACTTCATTTAACCAGACTTAATTTTTTGTGAAACAGCAAAAAGGAATTTTGGCTTGGCCTTTGCCCACATGTTAATGTTGCTAAAGTGGCAGACATGGGCATTATATAGTATCTGTAAGGGTATCATTTTTTACTTTACCTTTTAAGTGAAGAATAGTATTTTATTCCTCTGTTTCTGATGCTTTACTGTGTTGCAAATTCCTTGCAGGGTAGAATTTTTGCACTAGGAGACCCCATTTCTTCCTTCCTTTGTTTGTCCAGTCATTTTGAGCACAGTGAAATCCTTGAAGACACACATGAATATTGAGATTAACATCTCRGAAAGACCGTGCTGTGTTCGTACTATTTTCAGTCACTGCTATTTGTGAACAGGTAAACATACTGATGAATTAAGATGGTTCTCAAAGAAAATAATCTGCTCTGACACTACTTTTCCTTTCCCATTCAACATTTGTTCAAGTTTATTTATACATTTGAAAGACAAGAGAATTTGTCAACTTGGCTTGTTAGATAAAATATTCCATTTCATCCTTTAAATAACATCCTTTTCACCCAGAAATCAATTTGTTGATCCTAAAAAATATTTTAAACTCTTCCCAAGGTAAGAGACAAGAGAGAATGGTGAGGAAGCAACTGTTTTTCAGTGTGTGGCAGGCCCTCAGCAGTAACTAACTAGCTTAAGCCTCTGTCTGGCAGCAGTTGCTATCTTCGAGGTCCTCCATAAAATATGTCTAGAAGATGGTTTCCAATTTCCTTTTATTTGAGTCTGTATATCAAAGGCCACACCTGAGCGATTTTTATAATTAAGATCTCTGAAACTCTGATTCATGTTGATCTTTCAGCCTCAGACCTTTCATGCTTCATAATTTCTTTCCTAAAATATGGCTCCTTGAATTGAGCATGTAGGTTCCAGCTATGCTCCCCCTAATGTTCAGCATTAACCAATTTATAATTCCAGCTCCTTTGAACCTCCTTTTACTCCTGCCAAAGACTGTTCAAATAGCTTTGGTGCATTATTTATGATTGACCCTGTTTCCCAAGGTAATTTTTTTTTCTCCCTACAATTCATGTGTTTGTTAGGGTCCTTTCTAAGCCTACTATTATAACTTTCTATCTTCAGTCAAGTGGATGACCTAGATCAGAT
Organism: Malurus melanocephalus; assembly: GCF_030028575.1. Classification (NCBI taxonomy): domain Eukaryota; kingdom Metazoa; phylum Chordata; class Aves; order Passeriformes; family Maluridae; genus Malurus; species Malurus melanocephalus. The sequence goes on from NW_026623569.1 coordinate 408,553, forward strand.
CTATCTTTTTGCTGTTTTCCTTATCTTTTTGCAACAAATCTGACTTTCTGATTAGTATAAAATGCATTTTCCTTCTTCATTTAGCTATAAGCAAGACTAATTTCTGTACTATATATGTTGCATATGTGTACAGCAGCRACACTAATCAGATTCACTCCACAGAATTAGCAAAAAAAATATTTACCGTATAAACTTTTGGTGAATGTAAAAAAATCAGATGTGGAAAAAAAAAMATCAGGAATAAAATGTTCACACAAGGTGACACAGAGACTTGGCCAGCAAGGGATCAGTGGCCAAACATTGTGTAAAGATTCATATTCAAAAGCTGTGAGATTTATTTTTTTTTTAAGTGAAGGCAGATAAATAGCTGTTAGGTTAGAGAATAGCTCTCCATGGAACTCCCAAAGCAAGCAAGAGACGAAGGATGTGCTGTTTCAGCAAGATCATAAAGTGAAGCAACAGAAACCCCCCCTTGATATGACTAGAAATGAGAAGTTTAAAACAAAATGGGTTTAAAATACTGTTTAAAAAAAAAAAAAAAGTGAAACTCTTGTAGGTCTTGATCTTAGAAACGGCAAATTGGCTTCAAAAGGCATCATAGAAAGGTGGACAAAGATTGAAGTGGAAGTGGACTTCTGGACATCGTCTGATGCAAACAGGGCTGCCTAGAAAAGCTTGCCCAGGACTTTGTGCAGAGATGTGCAGAATATCTCCAAGGAGGGAGACTGCAACGTTTCTGGGAAACCTGAGCCAGGGATTAATCATCATTGCAGTGAAAAAAGGGCTTTTTAATGTTCAGAAAGAGTCACATGTGTTTCAATTTGTGCCCATTGCCCATTGTCCTGCCACAGGGCATCAGTGCAAGGAATTTGATTCTTCCCTCATTGCACCCTCTTTGAGTATTTATAACCATTGATAAAATCCCACCAGACCTTTCTCTTCTCTGTGCTTGACAATYCCAGCTCTCTCAGCCTTTCCTCATATTAGAAACTCTGCAGAATCTTATATATTGCTGCTCGCTCGCCAGTATGTCCACGTGTCTCTTGTCCCTCTTCTGGTGAGCACKGATCTGTACAGAGCACTCCAGGTGAAGTCTGGAGTGGGCAGAATGATTCAGAAACAGATTTTTCTGAATACTTAAGCCAGGTGTGCTCCACTTTAGATGGTCCTCCAGCCCATTTTTCAATCTTTAGATTTCTAATAGCTCTCAAAGCTTTGCTGGCACTTGTTTTAATTATCTTGACATCAAACTACAGAGCTCAATGTTTCTCTGAATAGATCAAAAGAGCATATGCTATGCAATCTTTATCTCTAAATGATTCAGAGAGAAAATATCAACCTCAATTAAAATCATTAACATGGTCTCTTTTGCTTTATCACAGCTGTGAGATAAAGACCAGATGAGACACAGMTTTTGGATACAAAGTTTGGGGAAAAAAGTTCAAGCATGTTCCGTTAAGAAGTCAATACAAAATCAGTCTTCAAAGAATGTGGAGCCTGCAAAGWAATTAGTGTCTGTGTTTCAAAATATATTCAAGATCCTTTCCTTTTCATTTTTTTTAATTTTTTCATTTAAAGAGAGTAAGTTTATTCCAAAATGTAGTTTTAATATATTAAAGTAAAAAATTAAAAAAGGTAAAATGCAATTTTATACCGAAAGTACTCAGAACACATAGTCTAAAATAGTTTAATTACAGATAGTACATGTGCAGTGAAGTTGAGTTTCATTGCATTAAGGTAAGCAGCTTTGATTATGCCAAGACATTTAAGGCTGGTTCAGGTTTTAGCTACGTGCCCCAGGATGGATTAGAAGTCAACACGCCACTTACAGTTGAAGTGTTGTAATGGTGGGAAATAAAGAGGCTAAACATGCCCAAGGTTCCCAGCTGGCATATTTTACTCTTACATTGGTTGCTCTGGGGTAAATATCACCTTAGCATCCAGGTTTCTATATGATCTTTAGATCATATGTCAGACCCATACCTGGAGAATAATTTTCTCTGGTGCGACAGAGAAAGAGCAGAGTGAAAACAGAGTGTGAGACATCATCCAAGAGATGTAAATCTGAGAGTAACCTCGTGTCTTCATGGAGACACTTCATCATAAACACTCTATGAGACCACACAAAATAGGTTAAAATTGCTCCTGTGTGGGATCTACAGGGCAGCAACAGGCTGAGGTTCAACAGCTTCTTTGCCCCTGTACAGCGCATCTGCGAGATTGCTGTTTCAACACGGCTCTTTTAATCCCAGTTTTCAACTGCAAGAACAATGCAAAAACCTTTGGAAGAAAATGGTAAGAGAATCTGGATAACCAGAAATAAGCCCTGGAAGGAAACTTGTTCTTTGTGCTGTAAGCTGTCATTTTATTACTGAGCATTTACATGAAAGGAGTAAATGAGTATATAGCAGCTGCAATGTCATGAAAACATGACAGCCAAGTATAAAAATGTACAAAACTAGTCTTTCTTGACAGTGAGAGTTATCAGATTGAGTCAGCCTGAATCAGATCAAAGTTCCTTCTAATCTGGAGTCATATCTCTGACCAAAGTTGTTAAGAAAGACTTTGAGAAAGACTAGGACAACAGAGGAAGGACATGGTGTGCTTCCCTAGAGTACTTTTTTCAGGTGTCAGTGTCTCTGCGCAACTTCAAGCACATGACCAGCATTCCTCATGTAAAAGGATGAATAGGTATTATTCTATAATTCCATAGTGATACATCCATGGCATGTCCACTGGGGCATGGAGAGAGCTGACATAAAATCGTAGAGAGAAATTTTTAATGGGAGGAAGAGTCAGATTCATGCATGCTTTGTTTAAAAAAGCCATGTTTCCGTATTCTGATCTTAATGCACCTAAGGGAATAACTAACATTTTATAWGTATTAAATCAATTTTAAAGTTTACCTAGAAGTCGTAGCCTATTTTTCCCCAAAGAGCACAGCTAGGAATACCAGCGCTCATCATTATGAAAATCATTTTAACATTTGAGGTAACAGTTTTCCTGCAGACCATTTAGAAAATTGTACCTGCTTGTTATAACACRGATAATTTGTTTGAATTTGTAGACAGGTCCTGTACACAGACCTAGCCCCAGCCAGCAACCAAAGCCATCAAAGACACTCCCTCACTTACCCTGGTGAGTGAATAGAAAGAAAAGTCATGCCCTTCTATTTCCAACACTAATTGACTTTCAGACAGAGGAGGGATTCAGAAGGGTAAAAGTGAGAAAACTTGTGGGTTGATGGAGATGGCTGCCATGGGTGCAGTGAATCAATTCTTTGTTTTGCTCTGCTTGTGTGTGCGGCTTTTGCTTTTCCTATTAAAACCTGTGARTTTTCCACCTTTTATCCTTCTGATTCTCTCGTGATCCTAATGGTCAGGGAGACAGCAAGTGGCTGTCTCAAATGCTGTTGGTCTGGAGGTCCTTCCTTCCTTCTTCWTTCAACCCTCATTATATGCTGAGCGTGATTACATATCCTGCGCAATATGCGTTTGGTCAGTGGGGTCAGCTGTCCCAGCTGTGCCCARCTTCTCGTGCACCCCCAGCCTCCTCAGTGGTGGAACGGTGCGAGGATCAGAAAAGGCCTTGACTCTGTGCAGGCACTGCTCTGTAACAACTAGAGMATCCCTGAGCTATCAACACTAATTTCAGAACACAGGCACTTACTAGTGAGTAAGAAAAAAACCCACAAGCATGCACCAGCCAAAACCAGCCCAGTCCCACTGTGTCAAACCTCATCACACATCATCATCTAAYGATGCATACCCAATACTCTGCAATAACCTAAGGCACCCATACTGCTGAGAGGAAGCATGYATTTGGGGAAACAAAGGCAGACATGGTGCGTTTGCTGTGAACAGTATGGCATGTGTTTGTTTGAGAAAGCATAACTTTGCACACTACACAAAAATACAGTTATTAGATTATCTGAAAATAAGTCTGCTGTGACTTCCTCAGACCTCTCAATTCAAATTTGTGTATTGTTTATAAATTCAGGAAGGAAAGGATATTACAAAATTTTGAAACCCTTCAAGTAAACACTGAATCCAAGTCCATAATCTTCATGGTATTAATAAATCAAAATTACCTGCTAGTGTTTCTTATTGCTCATTTACATTTTATTGTAAATACAGAAATATGTTATTCCTGAAAAATATTTGATAAGGTGCACATAAGATACAACAGATGTATGCACAAAACCTACAGAAACAAAAATCATCTCCTTCTTCAAAGGTTTTATCTGTTACATTTCCAGCCATTAGAATCTAGCAGGGGAATTAACAGTTATTAACAGAGAAATAACATTCATCAAGCTTGTACCTTCCATGCTATCAAAAGRAAGTAAACTCCGGAAGGAGTAGAACACCTTTTATTTGATTCCATCGTGCTCTGGTACCAACATCACTGACTTCAGAGAGCTTTCATTTATACTGGTGTGCTCCACAGGTAAATTTGGCCTTTCAGATTTAGGTTCCATTTTCAAATGCCAGACACTAAGGATGAAATCTTAAACAGAGTGTTTAAATGTAAGTTCCTAAATACAGCACACTAACCTTCAGAGCAGACAAATGCTTCCTGCTGAACTCAAACAGATTGATTTCATCTCCAACATGCACAGATTTTGTGACAGTATAACACAAGTGGCARCAATCCTGAGTGTCTTCAGTGAATAGAAAGAAAAGTCATGCCTTTTTATTTCCAACACTAATTCACTTTCAAAACAAAAAAAAATCTTTTATTTAGGAGCTTCAGCATCGAGTTCAGTTCTAGTTCCATAATTTGAAGTAAATAGATAACTCTAATTTACAGAAGTTTGTAACCAGTTATTTGTACAGAACAGGGTAGTAATCTTATCTGCACAGGGCAATCTTATAAGTTTACAGACAATGTTTATATACTGATTTTTCAAAAAGCATGGGGGGGGGTGGTTTGCATTTTATCGACACAAAAGGAGACAATGAGCTCATCAAACTTTATAACTTGGTCACGCATTCAGTGAGAGAAGGAAGGAAGAAGAGTGGTAGTAAAGAAAAGCTTGATCTCAACGTTGAAGTGGCCTCAGGCACTTAATTTGTACCTCTGGCTGAGAGAAAATGTCAGCCTGCCTATTGTGTTCTGCAGCTCACACTGAAACTTAAATCCATCTGTAAGGCTTTCTCACAATAAGGAATCTCTTGGCTACAGTTATTTTAAGTTTTGTTCACACAAGAAATGAATGACTGCAATGGAAATACTTTTACATGTTCACTGATATACACATTATTTTCAAMGTGAAGTAAAGAAATATTGCAAATGAAGCACAGGTAAGTCAGATTTCCATTTGAAGAACAGTYTATAATGTACCCATACAGAATTGTAAAATCAATCATGGGCTTTTTGTTATCTCATCTGCTGCCAGAAAAACACCCAACAAAAAACTAGCCACATAAGCATTGATGCTCTTGATCATGCATCAGACACTCCTCCAGTGAAAGCTTTCAGACAGCTAACTTAGGCCTATATCAAAATACTGTGGTACAAGTTCCCTGACTGATGTTTCAAAATTATTACCCTAAATTCCTTTAAGCGCTAGAGATGGCTGTATAAATTTCTGCATCTTTCAATGGGCACTGATAACAGTCTCTGCATTTTTAACAAGATGCAGGTCTTCAGAATAGGAGGTTTTAATTTGAATAACTTACTTTGGAAGCAAGAGGTAAAAATCATCACAAATTAATTAAAATGTCGTCCTTTGTTTGTGGTGATTAATAATACATAAGGAATCCAGGTTTTACATAATTCATCAATCTGACGTAAACTGGCACTTTCCAGTTCCACCGAGTGGAAACCCAGCTACCCTGTGACACTTGAAAAACAGCTCTGAATTGATGCACTGCATCCCTCTGCCACAAGACTTAAAGTCACAGGGATCCAGTTTGTCACACACTAATGAATTTTCTAGGACTAAGGCAGTAAGAATAAAATAAAATAATGTGCTGTGTTCAAAACAAGATTTTTTTTTCCTCTTTAAAGCCCTAAACCCACAAAACCTAGAAGCAATGTGCCATCAATTAAAGATGGAGAAAGACTTGTGTAAGATAATGTAGCCTATGCTCTTATGATTAAAGGATTATTTCCTGAGGAACTCGAAATTTTTAAGTAAGTTGTTCGCAAGGCAATGTAGCACCAAGCATATAGAGCACAAAGTCTAGTCCCAAGGCAGCTGGGTTTGAATCATAGTGACAATAGATCCTACTTCTTTCTGGATGTGCAAGTTCAGGAAGCAGCAAGAAATAGGCAGGGAAATTTTCCCTTAGCATCATTTTGTTTCCTCATCATGGATTTTGAGAGTGCAAAAGAAAGAAGAAAAATTGTACTGAGCTCCCTCAGTTCTTGGTCTTGATCACGTTGTGTACTTTTACCTTCTTTGATGTTTCATTATCCTCTTAACCCTCTGCCTAATTGCATGGCCTCTGTAAGTCTKTTTTCCTCAGAATCTTTCTAAGCTGGTCTGGCTTCTTCAGTTGCTCCGTCTCTGTAATTTGAATTTCTTTGTGATTTGCCGTTAAGGATGAGGTTTTCATTTCTTTCTTCACACTGTGACAGAGTGTGAGGAAAAGAAGCAGCTGATAAAAATCCATCTCCTCTTATTGATGGGAAATTATAACCCTTTGTTTGTACCTGTGCACAGTTTGGCAACACAGTCAGAAAAGCTGGCACAGAGTTCTGGTGCATGAGGGTGACACCAGAACTGCCAGCCTGTGCTCGCCTGCTCAGTGGTTTAAGGATTACACAGTCCTGCTTAGCTTCAAAATTCTGAGTCAGGTATTTCTACCATAGGTAGAAACACTCATTTTAGTGTTCAGTAAACCCTGRGGTATGCTGACCAAACCTAAACCTCTGGCAAAAAACCCTCAGTGGGTTTGAATCAAGTATTTAAAAGTAAGCACAAATTTTCCAATGCTTAAATCATGCTCAAATTCTTTAGTTACAGTGTGTATGGAATTTATAATATATTGATCTCATTTAATTAGCTATCTTAAAACTGCCAAATCTTTTTGGGTGAGAATCACTCTTCATAGAATATTTCTTTCTGTGTATTTATAATTCAGTTGTTCTTTTCTTATAAAATACTTGTTACTGAGTGTAATTCACCTCATCTTGGAACATAAGTAATTTAATTGACATTTTAAGGATAAAGTACATAACATTCTTTTTTGTTCCAGTTTTCAAACCACCCCTATTTTAAATAAAGAAATKCCATAGAATAAAAATCTGGAAATTAGATCTTTTAAMCTAATTAATTGAATTTAATTTTTGTGGGATTTTMTTTAAGGCAGAGATGTATTTAACATTAGTATTGTTTATATTTAAGTATTACRTCAGAAAACAAGACCAGATTGCATTTGAGTGTGATCTGTAGTCCCATCTCTTTAAAAAGGAGGTTGCTTGCRTGAGCACCTCTTCTTCTTCCTTTATTAATGGCAAGTGCTTCACAYAGCTGTAGCTGGATCATTTATTTATGCTCACATGCATGAATTTTCCTTATGACTYTTTATATGCAATGATTGTTTGACCAAACTATTTTTTCTTGCAGAAGGCAAATATTCAGCACATCAATTATGTGAGTCCTCATTTTAAGCCTTCCGCACCTTAAAAGATTGGGGGTTTATTGGTACAACTTTTCTGAATATTTTCATTTGTAAAATTCTTCTTTCATGCACCTTCTCCAAGTCGGTAACTTTTTCCTGTGGTGCTAGTCATAACCAAAGTACTGTTTGGTTGTGAATAAACAGTAAAACTATGGTGACATTAAAAATAATTCTAAAATTTATGCACTATTCTGCTTCTTGTGCAACCGTGGACCAGTGGCAAAGAYTTAATTGCAGGTAACCAAACTTTTTGAGCTGCTACAACAAAACACAAGATACACTGTTAYTGCAGTAAAAATCCATGCAAATCCTATGGAAAGATCCCGGCAATTGTCAGCGAGACAGAGATCTATAGATGTATACTCAGGGGGGTTTTATTCCTTTGGTACATTTAAAGTACAGCAACAAGTTTCATGCTCCTGTAGTTATTTTCATCTTACAACGTAATTCCCTGTGTCCTCCTACAGGGAGCAGCATTTTGAATAAGTTCCTTGTTTTCTAAGAGTCTATTGATCTGTAAAAATATTCATAATACATAGACTACTGCTATTAATGAACAAATCAGTTTTTCAATATACAGCCATATCTTCAGTCCTTAGGTCTCACACAGTCTTATGCATCCACCTGAAAACACACTGAAAACAAAATAATTCCCCAGTAGACAAAAAAATACAATTAGATTTTTTTTACTTTGTTTTTAAGATAGCAGTGTTTGTTGTTAGACTGTTTCTCACTGTAATAGTTTGGTTTTCCAGTCTCTTCAGTTACATTATTAAATATTGACTTCTAAGYGCATGTTGTCAGTCTTTATTTAGATTTTTTGCAATAAATAATCAATATTTACCTTAAGGCAATCCCACAGCAGTTTTGGTAAAACAAACTCCTGTCTCAGTTGGAGGATGAAACAAGCTTCCCTGCTCCTTGAATAGGAAACCATTACTACCTTTCCTGCTGAAGAAACCAAAAAGCTTTATTGACCCCCATTCATGGTAGAGGGTGGGTTCATGCACAGCTTTGAACCATTTCTTTATTTATTTCTAGAAGAAGTTTTCAATTTATTGCTCCAATTACCTCTCTTCCAGAAAATACTGAACTCATGTATTATACCCRTTAGCCTAAAAGTCCTCAGAGCAACAAAAGGCTTTCAGGAAAAAAAAAAAAAAGTAAGTCAAATTAAAATCTGCAAACCATTTACCTCTCTAATTTTCATTGATTTAAACACATACTTGTGGTGATTCTTCTTCTTCTTTCTGTAACATGGTGAAGTTCAAAGACCTCCCAGGGCAAAGGTGTAACCTGATATATAGAAAGCTTAAGCAACTTTTCCTGACTTTACCAAAGTTGTACACTTTTTCCCCTTTTCTTTGATTTTAGCTCCCAGAGACAGTGTCAGAATACAGAATATRAAGCTTATTGAGCTTCTCAGATTAGTGTGGCAGAAACTGCTTTTAATCCTCCATCATCATCAAATTGACTAGGCTGACATTGTCAGTGCTGAGCACCACATGTACCAGCAAACACAGCAGGCTGAAAAAATATTTCATTCTAATCCAAAAGAAATTTAACCGGTGCTGCATAGACCTTGCCTGTATCTTCCAGAGAAGACACAGAGAAGAGGAAACTATCTAAAATCTATATTTGATTAAAAAAGAGATGTTTGGAAAATGTTTTGATGCGCTATCCATTTCTGAGCCAACATTTTATATGTCAAGGCTAGTATATACATTTTATACTATTGTTCAGCACAGATGCATATTTGTTAAACAGGAAGTATTTGCATATTCAAAGAACATGGGTCCCAGCCAGGACTCTGAATCCAAACAGATGGCAGGTAACAAAGGCTAGTTGAGACRAGGCTGTTGATGGCAAAACCCAAACGCTTTACTGGCAGGGTGATGCATTAAAAAATTTCCAAGCTTATGCTGGGTTTGTATTACAAACTAAGAGATTCCTGCTGTCAACCTCCACTTAAGCTGCCAAATCCTCCTCCAAGGAGCTACCCATTGCAATGCATTACTTTATCAACCCTAATGCTAATTTGCAAAAGAACAAAGTACCAAAACCTAAATGAAAAGCCTTTTAAAGTACAGATTTTCCCATCTCTTCTCACAGACAACACCCACGTACATTCTCAGTGCTGAATATAGCCATCTTTTAAGAAGTTCCTGGAAAACCTAAGCATTGTTGATTGAGGACTTCCTGGATTTAGACTGAGCCCTGACTAATGAAACATTCTAAATAGCTGGTGCTCCTCCTTTTCTGAGAAAAGTCAAAATATACATCAGAAAAGGAAATTTCATATGCTTCTTCTAGATGTTTTACTGTCATGAGAATTTAGGAAAGAGGTAGCTGCAAGARCAGAATCACACAAACCAGAGGCATAGACTTTATTTTCAAAATAATCCAGCCAGTAACAGGTAATCAGTGGTTGTATCTTTACATTAGGAATTACTAGAGGGAGTTAACAGCTGTGTTGTGAAATTACTGACTGAATAAAGAGAAAGCTGTCATTTATTGACACTTTTTACATGTGTTTTCTGCTAGTCTTTGAGGCATGACATGTTTCAGACATGGCCACAAATTAGGCTGTAGACTTGTCTAGTAATGCTGTAATTTGCATTCTTCAACCAGACGACTAGAAAAGARAAACATTAATAATAATAAATACTGAGAAGATGATTTCAACAGTCCCCCTCTGAAAAGTGGTATCTAGGCAATAGCATACTGACATTTATCCTCTAGACAAAGAGCCAATACACAGTCATTGTCGACTGTAGTGTTGATTTCCAAATTAGAGGAGAACCCACTACAGAGTAAGACTAGATTAATTTGCAAAGACATTGCCCACATTTCAGAGTCTCGAGGACATGTTTAGCACAGACCAGAGGCAAGTTACCATCTAATCCTGCATCACTCTCCTAATCTCACACTGCTGGGATGCATTTCTGTCGATTTTGGAGAATGTGACGAGGGGATTCACATTGTGATTTATACCAAGAAAAAGGTGCAGATTACAAGATTCATGAGACAAGGACTTTGTCGTCTCTGAGCCCTGCTTCAGATTAACCCAGTGGCTAATGATGGCCAGTAATGATCCATGRAGTGATCTGGAATGAACTAATGGGCTGCTTCTCCAAAGTCACTTGAAAAAAATGTCATCACAAATGCCACCCCAGCCTCTATTCTCCAGAAAACTGAAGTTCAAACAAAGAAGGCATTACACTAGTTCTGAGTGAAGAATCCTATTTCTTTATCTTTGCAATTCTACAATCCTTTTAAGGGAGGATATTCAGTGTTTTTCTTTATTAGGGCGTTTGGAGAGAAAAAAAATCTCAGTGAACAAATGGCCTGATGAGTGCCAAGTACACTGCAGCACATGACTGTGCTCTGAGTAAGCCAAATGAGCTTTCTAACAGGAGGGATCTAGGAACATAGGAGATGCAGATTGGAACCTCCCTGGAGTCACTGGGTGATTTTCAGCAGGCGGAAACCACTGCTGAAACATTCACTCACAAATGGCAAAACAAAATTGTGAGCAAACAAAAAAAAAACAAAGGTAAGATTTTCTCTCCAGCAAACACTAGATTTTGCAAAACTCACTTGAATATACTGTTCTCCAAAAGGAGTCACCCACAGTGAAAGAGTTAACAGCAGCAAAAATTAGAAATAAAGGAAAGAACAATTATGTTCTAAATCCATCCCTGGTGTCAGTTCAAAGAGGTAAAAAGTTTGACTGATTCTTTTACCGAATCAGTTTTGTGCAGAAAAATATTGATATGTCATAGTTTGCAGAATATGGACATAATTTGTTTGCTAGTTGCATCACCTATTATTGAGGTGTATGGATGTTTTCCAGTAACAAAATCTGTATTGCACACAAGTGGCATAGGCAACTAAAATCAGTAAAGACAAAAATTAGACTGTGTGAGCTGAAAAGTTCTCATATATACACAGAATCACATTCCATTGGAGAGTAGGTAATCTGCAGGCAATGTATATAAACAAAACATTAAACTGTCAAATTACCATGCCTGAGACTAAGCAAATATGAAAAGAAACATTTTTCTTTTTTCTTTGCTAAAATGGCATTATAAACTGTGAAAAAAAAAAAAAAAAACATCTCCAGGACTCTATAACACACACACTCAAAGGTACTAGACAAATAAAAAATGTTAGTTGTGATATCATCTATGGCAGTAGCAGGTCTTGACTTTGTGCCATGGCAAAAAAGGCATATCTTGACAGATGAAACTATCAGGGTTAAARAAAAGAATATATGCTTAACTAGAATCAGTATCTTGATGTGAAAGTCCACTTGTCATCCATATTAAAAGGACGTGCAAAACTTACATTTTAGTTAGCTAATAGGATGGCAGTGAAGAAGAGAGGTTCAAGGGATCAGCAATTTCAGAGCCCGRGCCTCCATGGCTGGATGCTCTGGTCATATTGGGTGCATTTTTCAAACACAGTTTCCATTTCATGTATCTYGTGTGTTTCAACAGCAGCACATTCTGGAGCAAAGTTAGACATTTCCCAAGAGCTCTCTGGTGGTGACAGAGAAGAAATTAAAACAATTTTCTTTTGAAGTAGAAGCGCAAAAGGAGTTTGGGTTATTCATGTCCTTCTCTAGGAAAAGGCTACATGCACACAAAAATGCATCTTTTCACACTGAGACGAACAACCTAGTTTGACATTGGTTATTCTTATGAGYACACCAAAGAATATCACCAAGTAGTATTAGAACATAGTCCTTAATCACATGGGGGAAGTACTGTCCCCTAGGAAAGGAGAAACTCATAGACTTCAAATAATATTTACATCTGACCTCCTGCACAGTAGAAACCATAAATGTCACCCGGCAGCTCCCTCATCAACACCATAATTTCTGTTTCAGTTGCAACCTTTGCTTTATGAATGCTTTTTCATCTTGATTTAGAGATCTCTTAAACAATGTCAGAATGCCTGGTAATAGGGACTTAATCAGGACTGAGTGGTCAGCAATTACTCATTCCTGGCTCAGGAAGAGCCAAAATAAAATGTCCACGATCTCAAGCAGTACATCTCACTACAGTCAAAAGAGGAAAGACTACCCAGTACAGTGGCATCTGTTCTCTGACTGATTTTAAAGAGCACCACATAGAGAACTGCCTTGAAATCCAATGCACAAGCTCTTTTTTGGCAAGGAATAAAARAACAGCTTTCCTAATTACAGTGTTTCAGATTTCTGCCTCTCCTTCAAATAAACACAACAGAAAGCCCACCAYAATTAAAGCTAACTTAAACTTCTTAGTCTTCCACTGTACCTTGGCTTCTGTTGAAATATTTATTATATTTATTACAWAATTAGCTGTTGCTTTGGCATAGATATTTAAAACAATATAGGGACTATTCCATTCTTCTCCCTGACTCACAGCAATGGGAGAAATAACATACTCTGTTAAATATACAATKCCCATATTTTAAGCAGGCTTCAAGATACTTTCCTTTGAAGGTCAATACACTGTTAGTGAAGACTTTTGTAATATGGGATGGAAAATATCTTCATCAACTAGTCCCCTCCATAACCTTTAATCACGGAAATTCCTTCAAAATATTATGTAGTTTAGGGGTGAATTGATACTTCCAGAATGACAGGACTCTTAACAGATTTAAAGATGCCATATACAGAGAGCTGGTCCAGAATACATGAAATTTTTGACTTTGCTTCAGATGTAAGCTATTGAAAAAGAGGGTGGAAGAACAATGACTCAATTGCATCCTTCATCTTCTTAAAGGCTGATAGRAAACAGGCAAGAAAAAATAACTTTACGAATAATTCCTTTGTAAAAATCTGCAATATTACTGAAGTGCCACATGAGTTAGAGCACAATATAGCTGAAGAGAAACTTCCATTAGAAGATCTGCTTTCAAATACTCGAAGTTTTCACAGAAGGAGGTAGCAAATATGGCTGAAAATTCAATACAGTTTCACAATCTGTATGCAAGTTTTTAAGACTTCTCTATATTTCCTGGTCTAAGAGTATCCAAAATGAATTAGTCTATAGTTTGAAACTCCATSCTTGTGGTTCAAAGAGCTGTAAACACTCTAGCTCATATTACATTCCAGGAATGTAAGACTGCTTTTCAAATGATAACAAGTGGAAATTGTATCTACTTCCTTTCATCAAATTACATATTATAATCTCCCTAAGTGTCCTTCCTGAGATGACAGAAGGATTTTTCCTTCTAAAAACAGACAAAAATCCATGTTCTCCTGTTTTCACTGAGTTTTCCTTTCAAACTGTGACCATAAGCAAAGATTTATAACAAWGTGAGGAAAACTTTGCCGAGGTATGGCCTTAATTTCAGGATTCTCCAGCTGTCTAAATCCTACTGCACTGAAGAACTAAGACAGAGGCACAAGCAGAACTGKTTTTTTTCATGCTTTAAGAAAGATGCTGTGGATGTATTTAGTTTACATGGTAAAATTAGTGGCAGGRGGACTACAGGTGTGCCATCTGTGACAAGATGCCAATAGCTTCCCCCGTGTCACACAGGGATAGTTCCTAGCTGAAGCAGAGGAAGAGCATGAGRAGGAAGGAAGGAGTGAAAGAGATAACAATGGAATGAGCTGATCAAAGCCTCCTTTCCCTATTCCCATGCACTACCTGRCGAGGAGGCAACAGAGCTCATGAAAAAGGGAGCACGGAGAAAAACCTTTGAACACTTGTTTGCATTTCTCTTTATCCTACTTGTTTTTATTTCTCTTTATCCTACTCTAACTTTTGACTGGCAATTAATTAAATTAATTTCCCCAGGCTGAGTCTTTTTTGCCTATGACATTGTTGAGTGATCCTGCCCTGCYCTTGCCTTGACACATGAACCTTTTGTTATATTTTTTCGCCCCTGTCCGGCTGCAGAGCGGAAATGATAGAGAGGCTTTGGTGGGCTTTGGCATCCAGCCCCTCTCAGCACCCTGCAGCACTTCCAAAGGATCAGAACAGGTAAGCCACAGCAAGCGTTTTCCAGTGTAATAATTCAGGGCTGGACACAAAGCTGTCTACACGAGACAGTAAATGGAAGGATCTGTACCTCATGATGCCTCTCCCTGTCACTGTGAAGCTCTCTTTACCATCACTGCTAAAGCTAGCCTTAATCTGGGAGCCTCTGAACTCAGCATGCCTGAGCCTGGACTGTGGAGTCACAAAGCTGCTTGTCATATCCACTTTGAAAATTAGTTTGTATAAACTAAAAGTCTACAGTAGAGAACTGGTTGTGAGTAATTATCATGTTATAAATCCCTGTCTTCCACAATTTATTTTACTCAAAGTCCTGCAAAGGGGATTTAAATATGTACGTGAACACTTTGGTCTATATTTCCCAATCAAGCTTCAGAAAGCTTCAATCCATTTTTAGCAACATTTCACAACTGATGATCGAATAGCAATATAAACATTTCACATGTCTGAATTATGTACCCGTGGTAAAAGTGAAGCTGATTCATTTAGGCTGTTTAAGAGAAGTTAAACACAACTCTCCATGTTTTTCTCTGTGTTAGAAGTGTCTTTTCTATGCATACAGGGTAACGCAATTTGAATTTTCACTTGTCTTCTTTTACGAGTCATCCAGTCTATTTTAATTAATGCTCTGAGTGACCTGAGCCCTGAAGAAAAGGTTTCACACAGAAATTCAGAGAGGAAAAGAGAATGTAAGAGGCATGCTGTATTTATAACAGTACATTCATGAAYATCCCCAAGTAGGTCACCCACCTTTCTTCGTGGCAATCTAAAAATACACATGTGCTCAGAAACCTGAGCAAATAAGGACACAGCTAATGCTACTGCTTCTTCCTTTTTGCTCCAGCATTTGTCAGCACAGCAGTCCACAAACTCTGGCCATGCCAAAAGCAGTATCAAATTTCTCAGATATCTCTCTCTAGCAATAAAACAGAGATTTATGTTGTTAAACCTACAGAAGAAAAAGAAATAAAATCATCCCAGATGACTAAATCACAGTTTCTAGTGGGTAGCTTAGTAACTGAACTCTTTATCCCCTGAAGGACTACTCAAACCATTTGTTTTCATTTTCTTGACATCCTGTCAGTGTAACATAACTGGATGTGCTGCTCTGCTTGTTATTTTCTGGGATGAAAATTACTGTCTTTGCTGAGGAATCCTAAGAGGTAATGAATAATAAGTCAGAGGAATATACCCAGCCATGKGATCTCCCAGGAAAGAACATTTGCTCTTAAGCCCACTTGCAAACCACAGAAGGCAGTGAAGATCTGAGAAGCTAGGTCACTAATGTGGGTGGAATTATGACATGTTCCCTTTATGTTCCCTGAGAAAATGATTAATTGCATTAAATTTTAGCACTTTTTGAGGTTGGTCCTTTTTGCACAAAGTAGCTGCTCAGCTGTATAACACCTTACTACTTCCATGCTTCATTGTCCCAGTATTGCCAAGGAGGYGGCAGTCATTGTGACAATATGAAAGACTACAGAAAAAAGCAATAGTATCTAGAATATTAGCAGTGCAGTGGGTTAAAACATTAAGACAACCAGACCTTTGAATTCAGGCACAGTGAGCTGGAATTTCTGGCATAGGAAACAAGTGAATACAGGTTCAATGATCTCACTCCAGCCTCTAGTGGACATTAATCCACATCACAAAATCATCATGCAGTTTTTGTCAGACTAGTTACATTTTCTTCATAAAATAATCTAAGCCTAGTGAGTTATGCACATGGCGCTAAACAGGAGTTTGGAGTWTGCAAGATGCTTGATGTTACAGGCATTGTTGTTAGACACTAATTTTCACTCACACTCTTGCCTGTCAAAGTGGTGAGAGAATTCTAAAAGGGATTAACGTGAAACTTATGCACATGAACAGCAAATCAGGACTGCTTGTAACAATGGCAGAGGTGCTGCCTATGGCAGCTTAATATCAGAGCTGCAGTCTCCCAGAGTTGTTTTAGGATCTCAGAATCCTGCTAGAAGAAGATTTCAACTATGATTCCTCCTTATTCCCGTGGGATGGAAAGTTGCTGCTAGCCTATGAGGGCACAATTCCCCACTTGTACTGACAGTAGTAGTTCTGCTGCAAAGATCAATAGAAAAGCAGCTGCATAGAGTGCATTTTCTCATCAATTTCCTAGCCCCTGTTCTGGTAAGGGAACAACCGAGTGAAGATTCCAGCTTCTTCCAAAGTGACAAGACCAAATAACTTCTCAAAAGATGARAGGTGGCTGTCACAGCACATTATGTCCTTGAAATGACAGAACAACCCAAACAAGATTCTAGAATTTAACCATTTCCTGCTATGTTCTTACTTACAAGAGAAGGACTGGAAAAAAATTACTACCTTGCTCTAGAAATTTCTAAAAACATCCCTTTCATTAAAAAAGTACTAATGGGGGGAAATTAAGTGAAATAAAGCAAATCATAATCTTAATGGTTTCTTTTCTGCATTACTACTCAGCAATTTTATTCCTAAATCCAAATTACATTCATCTTTAAGGAATAAAATAGAAAATCCTACAACCAAGAATCAATAYGTGTATAATCTCAGTGGAATTCTATTCCTTTACTAGGAATATAATTTGTTGTTGTACCATAAATTTGGGTTTAGAAAGGCATTTCATCAGAAATATGTGTATATTTAGGTACAGCTATTTCTAAAAGGAACAATACTATTTCTCTAAATGCTAGATAACTATTTTGTATATTTCCTTTAAAAACATTCTTAACACACTTGTATGATTTATGTGCAAAAAAAACCAAAGTTCTCCATCAAATTCTTGTATTTCTTCAGCATGGTACAATGTAATTCCTACTGTAACACCACAGGAAGTGTAAAATGCCTAGCAAAACATCACAAGAAGTGTAAAATAAACTGAGATAGCAATTACGTTAATGCACTTCCATCAAGATCAACAGAGCAGATTCATCAACACATCACTTGTGCTGCATTTGTGAATGACTTTAGATCTGACTGGATTCCTGGCTTTTCTTCCAGGAATTCACATCTGTTTGCACTAAACCATGTTTTATGATACAGAACATCCAAGACATTATTTTTTCTTTCTTTATCACAGCCAAAGCTCCTCTGTACATCTGCCTTATTTCACATGTTGACTTTTGTGAGTCATCTTAAGAAATGCTGTGTTGACAGTTTCACAGAAAGTTAAACATGGCTTTTTTAATGTGTCATTGTAACTTTGTACTTGCCTGCTGCCATCTTTCTTTTTTCCTATTCTCAAAATATCAATCAGCAACTCCTGCTTTCAAATATCATTAACCATYCTAACCCTACAAGTTTCATATGGTACACAAACTATTGGCCCCATTGTCTAAACTGAAGCTGCTATCACCGTGACAAGCAGAGATCTTCCACTAYCTCCTTCTCATAATTATGATGCTCTTCAGCACAGGAAATATTACTGAATCTCTCCATCTTTAAAATCCACTGCTTACATATTAACCATAACATGTTCTACCACAATGAAACTGTGTTTGCTTTAACAAATGCTGCTTTGCTCTATTCCATCTGTATTTCGTTAATGTTTATTTTACCCGCCTAGTGACATTCACACTACCTGAGGGACGACTTTCCTTTTACATATGTGCTTCAATTATTTCCACCTATGCAGGACTCCTTCCTGGCCCTCTTTGGTCACAGATCTGAAAAGGGTGTTGCGCAGTCTGGGATTTACACTGAAAACTCATTATGCAATCTCTCTAAGAGTACTCCACCTACTTGTCCTCCAGTACATCAACACAGATCAGGAAAAGATTCCTTCAAAAGAAGGAATCTGGCRAGCTTTGCAACAGCACAGTTGTAATTGGATGGCTTTTAATATCAAGAATTTACAAAATATTRCATGTGCCACATGAAGAGGCAATTAGAAGCTGATCTGTCTTAAGTCCCAGTAGTGTGAAACTAAGCCAGTCTACAGCAAAAGCCCTGTCAAAGACACAGCCGTGGCCCGTGAGGCTGGAAGAGGTCTGGAATGCCCAGGAAAAGATGGTACCAGGAGCCCAAGGACCTGTCACACATGTGGTAACGTACAGCTGTGTAAAAACCTAAAGAAGTTGCACCGAAGAGATAGCACAGGCAGAACTGCCTTAAAAGAACATAGATTATAACAATGTCAGCAATGCAATTGCCACACCTCAGGAAAAAGAAAAAAAAAAAAAAAAAAAAAAAGCAGAGGTAATTGCCCTAGCACCCTGTGTTGTAGGGCTGCTTCCCAAAGTATTGCCTTTTCAATGGTGTGGTGAAATTATATTTTAGTAGCTGGCTTAATGAGTAGCTAATTCTGCTCAGTAAGTCTGGCTACCACCTTTTTGGACTAGTTGTTAAAGTTTAATAGCAGAGGGTCCATCCATACGGCCCCTGAGCTGAAGGAAGCTTTGTATCTGCAGAGGTACTGTAGGTGTAGCACTGCAAGCATTTGCACCTGMAGCCTTTAGAGCCAGTGGAACTCAACAAGGTACACAGTTATTGCTCTCCAACAGGAGAATGTTTGCAGGATTTGTACAAGGTGCCATGATGTCCATTGGAAAAGCTCCTAATAGCCAACTATTCCAGAGAAAGATGGGGAGTGAGGGGGCAAGCTCTTAGAAAGGAGCTTGGATGCCAAGCTAATGAAACCATGGAGACAMTTACAAACAAAAGAAAGCAGAAGCAGTACTGCCAAACAGAGAAAGTACAAGTACATAAAAGTTAAAAATTTAGATCAAAATTGGTATTTCCAGKATAGAATAGGGACAGCTAGCAGTGTCCATGTGACTAGTTACTGGGTGACATCTTACATGGCTGTTGTCTGTAAAGTTCCTAGGATCATAAATCTTAAGTATTCAGGACTTCACCCAAAAAYTTCCCTATTAGTGAATTTGTGGGATGATGGACAGCTAAGCTGTGTGAAGAAGGTAGTAGTATAATCAACAACCTGAAGACTGAAAATGGTGTCAAACCCCTGAAAAGAGTTAGAAGCAGCAAACTGRCTTCAAATTGAATTAGGTTCATCGAGGAATTCATAAATACCATTGTTAAAAATAAGAATGTGACAGGGAAAAAGAGTGAAAGCTCAATGGTACCATCCATTAAACCTTAGCAAGAACCTCCTGAGGAATAAAATCAGATGTTTCACTTCAAATGCGCCTTTATTTCCATTATTTAGCCTGGCCAGAGAAAAGAATGAACACAATGTAAAACACAGCAAATCAGGTCTTTTAAAGCTTTTTGTAAGGTAAGCCTTATGCCTTACTCAGAACTTGAGCAAAGCTGTTAAGTGTTAATGCATATAATCTATCTAGCCAGCTAACTAGTTTAATCCATCACATAGCGTGTGAAAACATAAAAGCAACCCAGCTGTGACAAGTTAATAGCAGGGTGAGGCAGTAAAACGGTAGCAAAACCACACTTTGATTAATGATTCTGAGTTGTCCAGCTCTGGTATAGGTGATTTTTGTCTAGGTTTATTTAGTGACCAATCAATGCAAAACAGATCTGGTAAATTAAAGTCCKACAGCAGATCAGAAATGTTGCCCCACACTGATAAAAACTGGGGAAAAAAMCACTTTTTCATAGGAAGAAAAAGTAACAATTCATGTAACTAGACCTGCCTCAGAGCAAGAGAGAGAATTAAAACACACCAAACTCAGGGGTTATTCCAGTAATATCTTCAGTGGAAGGTATGCTAATAATTTWAATATAGTAAGAATCATTCCATACTATTACTCAAAGAGTCAAGGAAAACTTTCTTCAACATTTAAAATTGTGACGTCCTTCCCTTTCCTTGTATCTCAGCTTCCATTTACACAATCCTACATGAGCAGTTTCCAAATAGGGTCAAGAAAAAAAAAAGAATAAAATTCAGATGAAGACTTGCTTTCTTGGCATCTCTGAAATCTGTGGTTTTGGATACTCCCAGTTAGGTATCGAATAAGCACACACACTCTGGGATTCATCAGAGCACTGAGMAGTCAGCATTCCTCCTCTTTCAATCCAGAGAGTCTCTCCTGTTAAAAACACAGTTGAATTAAACACCAAAGAAGTGATCCCTTTGACCTCAGGATATGGGAAGCTTGAGGAAGAGTCTTTAAATCTGAGGAATTCAGGCATTTGTTCTATCCTAAGAGAACGCTGCAAGCACTAAACTGTGCATTGGCATTTTTGCAAACTTTTGGCATTTTTCTTCCCAAACAGGTGTCCTACCACTCTGCAAAATATCTGTAACAGGGTAAAGTGTGTTCCTAAGTATGCTTCCTGTGAGAACTGTTTGGCAATTGAACAATGGAGCAATGAAAAGGGCAATGAAACAATATAAAAAACTGTCTACAAGAACTTCCACGTGTGTTGAGCAATGAGAATGATCAAGAGAAATCTACATATCTGCAGAGCAGGAATAAAAGCTAGAATCTAGCATGCAGAAGGTGAAAAGAAATCTCTATTTTCTGCACAGCAGGTAGTTGCATGTATTTTGCTGTATGACAAACACAGTGCATGGCTTGGGCAAAACACTTTTCGAGCCTGGAAGATCAGACTAACAGGAGTCTTTCTCTCTTGRTTGTGCACATTGTCCAGTATAGCAGGCTTTCAGTTTGAGATRTTTGATAACAACAACCCCTCCTGCACAGCTGGTCATTGTGTGGGCTACCATGAGTGGGTGCAGGGGAAAGTGAAAGTAATGAATGCATCTTGACGAGGAGCAATCATAGTTATCTGGAAAGAACACAACACTCCATTTCCCTGAACACTGAAGGAATTACAAAACTGGAGATTGCTGCTTCAATTACAATTTCAAATGTCCTGACCATCCACTGCACAGCACGATGAGCATTCCCTTTGCTGCAACTCTCTCTCTGTGGTTTCTGTGGTTACTTATGGCTTACTGCTCATTCTCTCACCCTTCATTGCCACCTTCTCCATTCAGTCATGCAGACTTCTAGCCAAACATAATTAAATAAGTGGTTGTTTCACTCTCTACTCCTCAAGTCTTGAATATCTCTCATTCTTGTGGTTTTTTTTCAGTTGCAGTGAAAAGTAGAGTGACCTCATAAGAGGAACTTACCAATTCATGAGTGATATGATCACCAACAGTGCTGCACAAAACAGTTCAAAACAAGTCTGTAACAACAAAAAATACATCAGAGTTCACTTATGATGKCACAAGGTCTAAATACATTGTAATGGTCCTGGTGCAGTATCCTGTATAGACTTTTGTATAGACTTGTGCACAGACTTGAAACAATAATTTGYTTCTTATTCATTGCTATATATATGGGTATTTGGGGGGTTGTGATGGTTTTTAGGCAAGAGTAAAAAGTTTAAAAAAAAAATCAAACTTGGAATATCTGGCAAATTTTTAGGAGGATAGTTAGTACCACAGGAGGATAGTTAGTCAGCACAGCAACTAGAAACATAGAAAGGCTGTCATGTAAAGTGACAACATGACATGCCTGTAAGTGGCATAGCTGTCCTAAAGAGAGCTAAATTGGCATGCCTGTTTACTGCTACCCATGAGAAACTGCCTGCTGTAGTAATCAAGGGCTGGTAGCATGATACTTCCATCTATCACTTTGGAATGGGAAGTATACTTGTCRTCTCATCTAACACAAGGAGGCATCTAACTATGTCAAGAGATGAACAAGGGACTTGCTGTGTTAGGAACTGATAGTAAATTGGAGTCAAACATTTTCAAAAAGCCTATGTTAAAGGATATAAACTGTACAGATTTGACCCACAGAGAAGAGAAGGAATACTTAGCCAGTGACTATTTCTGATAGTTGATAGTTCAAGACCTCCATTACCTGACATGTATTTTGAGCAGCCACATTCAGAACTAYGTACTGCGACACCTATGTCCAGTGATGTCTAAAGGGTAACACKAGCCTACAGCTGCTGCTAATCCTTCAAGCACCTTTTAGAGATAAAAAAGTTCAGTGGGTCAAGCTAACCTAGCCAGCTGTCTCGAAAAAAAAACACTTAGAAAGTCCTTTGAGAGGTGTCACATTACAAGCAGTGATTTGGAGCATCATCCATGCCAAGTAACTGTAAGTGCTACTGGCAATGTCCAATTACATGCTGACAGAAACACAAAACACCACAACCCTGATGTGATAAACCAGCTTGAAAACCCACATCTCCCAACAGAACATGATTGAACATTCTAACAAATGAAAACAGCTAAATGGATGTGGCTCAGCTTGGCTGTTTATCTCTTTTTTAAAGGTTTGAGTTTCTATTTTGACTGCTACGTGGAATGGCCAGTCCTCATGGGAAAGGCGTGGGTTCAGTAACATTCAATGTGGAATTCAAAGTAGTCACAAGGACTAGGAACAGCAGGTGTTAGAAGGACATTTCCCTTTTTTTTTACAGGTTACTTTGGTCTGGGCTTGATATAMTTGATGGCCAGTCAGCAGAGAACAATTAGCACAATGATTATGGGGAAGGGAGCATTGTACGTCCAGCTACAACAGTTCTTCCCARGCTTTGCCTACCAAATGAGAGTGTCTTCCTGGTGAATATTCCTATGAAGGAAGGGGTCAACATATAAGACACAATTTCAGTTTCTGAGGAAAAATTGCCAGAGAGAATATAATATAATGCAAGTATAATCCCTAAAGAAATGAGTTTGAAGGGACACGTCCAAGAGAATTTCAACAACGCTGAAAGTTATGTTCATGTGCATAACACAAAATTGATTTTGAAAAACATACGTGTACTTTTTGAATAGGAGTGGTTTTTTTATAAAATATCTGTTCTCATTACTGCTGTAATTATAAAATTCCATTTAAAATACAATTTTAAAGTAAATTAAAAAATATAGGGGATAAGATTACTTTCYTTCCAGACAAAGCATGAGATTAGGTAATGTGTTGTTTCTAATTTGCCTGTGAGTTAATGGGAATTAGAGGAAATATACTAGGATGTGCGGCAGTTGCAAATATCAGGTCTAAAATGATAAGAAAGAGCCTTCCCTGATCAAAAATAGGAAAATTTCCTCAAACCCAGAAAAAGGTCTTAAATGAGAGAAAATAAAATCTTAAAGAAATACTGATTTTATTTTTTTTTTTTTTAAAGGAAAGCTTATGATTGAGATTTTGTGAGTTAACGATTTCCTGAAAATACTATGTCCTTTCCAGGCTTTTAACAGAGGTCTCACATTGTAGTTTGCCATAGTAATAAGCTTTCTTTTTGGAGGAAGGGAGTTTTTACTGCAGAGTAAGGATGTAACTGTAACTACRGTTGGTGGAAAACAGCGCCTGATGTAATTTTCCTGTGTTATTCCTCGGAAACATCAATTAACTTTGTTAAATTTATAAAGTTTACGACAAAAAATATTCTTAACTACGAGTTCTTATGAAGTCCACAAATCACTGAAAACAAACAGGCATTAGGCAAACGAAGAGAATATTTCTGTGGGATTTGGGGGGGTAGGTTCGGGAGTTTTTTGTTTGTTTGTTTGTTTGTTTGTTTTGCTTTGTTCTGTTTGGGGTCTTTTTCTTTTCACAAAGAAAATTGTAATCTAAGCAGTGAGGTGAAGAAAACTGTCAAGAAAAGTACAGAAGTAAGCAAAAAAGAACATCCTCACATTTCACCAAGCAATGCAGAAGGAGAAAGGAAAAGGCAAGGGGAAGGGAAAAATAATGGAAATATACCTAGTTGAGAGAAAGGACTGCCAGTGTGCTGAGATGCATAGTTTTGCATACGGAATTTGCCAAGTTGCTATAAATGAAAAGCTTTCAGTAGAGGAGGGGGAGGGCATTGGGGGCAGTGGAATTGACAGTGATGAGCTTACTAAAATAGAACATTTGTATTTTGCCTTAGGAATACGATTCCRTGTTACAATATATTTCAGTGGTTGGAACTGCCTGAAGTTTTCAATCAGTATATTTATTGTTTATGAGTTAGTGGACGAAGGACATCTACCAGATACTGACAGGATTGCAAAGGTCTGAAAGGAGAACAGCATTCCAGCTGCAAAAGCAGCTGATATCCCACCTGAGTGAATGAGACCTTACTTCTCATGCCATAACATTTTCATTCATTTTTTTTTTAATGATCCCTAGAATGATCCTTTGCCAGGGATACAGAGGTGAGAAGTTATTTAAACCAAGTTTGAGATCAAAATGATGGTCTAACATGTTCTCCTTCTTACTTATGACAAAATAGCTTACAAGTTTAAAACTCAAAATTTGAATTCTTGCCAGAAAGTAAGCAAATACATCATTCAGAAGCAAGGGATGAACAGGCTCACTCAAACTCGTGTCCTGTTTTGACTCATCTAACAATATAGGAAATGCATGCAGAGCCAAACTGTTCAGTCTAAATGACAATTTGTCAAGGAATAGATTTAAAAATAAATAGCAATTTCTAAATTCAAGATCAATGAATATGGTTAATCTTAGGGCTGTTCAGTACCCTCAGATTACTACAGGCTGCTGTTACACACTATAATAGCTTGCTGAGCATTTGTTAACTCCAGCAGAGTATATGTGCAATTATTTCTAATGAACTCCCCAGCCCCTTAGGAAAAGCTAAAAGTCCTTTTGTATTGGTTCTACCTGTTGGCTGCATTAAATTTGGAAACAAAAGCCATACGTTTTCAAATCTCCCCATACGACAGGGCTCAGAGCAAGATTGGCATGTTTATTTTCAGAAAACCTCCCAAAGCATTTTAGGCATGGCCAAACCAATACATCTCTCCTTGACAGCTGAAGAACTTTTATTTCCTTAGCTAGAGTGTAACAGATTGCTTGCAGTTTAAGTCTCGATGTTTAGGTTGCACTGCAAAATCTGGCTGCCTGCTGGGGTTGTAAAGAGGTCCCATGCAGAGAGGGGAATTCTGGGAACATCTGCCCACATAAACTTTATGCAGCCAAGGAGTCAAGGGAAGGAACAGCAATATGTGGAAGGTGAGAGAAAATAATTTTCCCTCACATATCAGCAGACGTTCTACAAATACASTAAAATTTAAAAAGTCTGCCTGCTCTTGAAATTCTTGATGATTTAGCTGGCACAAAAATTAAATCAGAAAGATAGGACTCTATCCTTATGGAGACACCATTTTTTTTTCATTTTCAGAACAACTTTTATTTATGTGTGCTTTCAGGTATGCTTTTTTTGACTTCCCTCTATATTGCAATGTAATTGGAAAAATATAGCTTCACATCAGAGGATTCCCATTTTCATGGCAGATTTACATGAGATTGCCTTTATCTGGAAGATTCTTGATCACCAGTGAAAGTAACAGCTGGTGCACTCTGCTTCAGCTGTATTTGGACATTGGGGAATGTCATGTTATCAAAATGTTTTAAGTGCACCTATCAAAGCTGACATAAACTGGAACCTGCGACATCAGCCAAGCAGACTGCGGGTTTATTGCATRGTTTCACACCACTCTGCAGAAAGTAAATTGTGCACAGGAAGTGAAACATAGAAATTAGTCTAACGCTACACTGACTTAACTTTCAACTTTCCTAAACAATATAATTCATCTTGGGTCCCAGAACTTCTTGGGTTGTTTCTGTAATTTTAAATGTTTAAAGCCTGTGAATATCTTTCCWAATCAGCTTTAAAAAGATTATGAGGCCGTAAACCGCTTGTTTTACCAATATTTTATTCACACTCATGAACTTAAGTAAAAGAAACACTTTAGGAGTACAAGTATTCTGCATGTGTTGAAAGGCTTTTTTTTCAACAAATATACCAAAGAATACATTTGTCAGAGGATACCACTGAGTCACATGTGAAAACCTTTATATGCTGTTAGATCAATAACCATTATTGGCACAGGGGTGCAGACAATCAGAGAAGTTATTTTTGGCATTTAAAACAAGATTTTTCCTCATAAGATATTAATTATATGCAGATATGCTATACGCATGCAGTATATCAGCAGCTTCAATAATTTCCAGTTGCCTTAGCCAATAATGAGTTCAAATGTTTTTTTTTCATAATACCCATACTGATACTCTTATTTCATGACACATTATTATGTTCTGAATGAACAAACAACATGTATCACCAAATGGCCTGCAATGTATAGGATATGCACACGCCAAGAGCTGTTTTCACAGTGGATTTTCAAAAGGCTTTACAATTCCCATTTTGGCATAAAATTAGGCCATAAATTGACTGAAGGCAGCTCTCAGACTGAGATAGAGTTCTGCAGCCTGAATTTCTAGTTGCCAATCAGGAAGGCAAAAAGAATTTTAAGTGCAAACAGCTCATGTGTGCAGGAATAGATTATAAGCTCCAGGTAGAAAACAATGAATTCATAGGAAYTGAATGTTGAAATGAGGATGCTGCTGTGCAGCCGTCAAATTATTCCCAAAGAGAAGAAGACATAGGCGAACACTTCATTACCCATATTCTCAAGCCTATGTCTTTTCATTAATGTCCATGGTTTACCCCTGCTACATCCTTCTTTAATCTCTGCTCAGAGAGTTAAGAATGCATATTTGCAAAGAGGCTTGAAAAAATGAGGACTAAAAAGCAGTTTTAAGCCTAATGTTCTCACTTGTAGATCATACAYGGTCTGGTGAAAGAGAAATAATTGAAATCTGAAGAATAAACTGAGAAGGCTGAATTTACTGCCGAGTGTCTTGTGACCTTTTCAAGTACCTAGAATAGTAATATTTTAGAACTTGTAAACAGACATCCCAGATGATGCTTGCTGTGAGTAACTCTACTTCATCCTCCGCTACAATACTCAGCAGGTGTTAAGAGCAAATTTTAGTGAAGCTCACATGGATATGGCAGAAGTTTGTAATCTCATCCTAGCTGACAATATGTTCACCCTGTGAACMCAAATAAAACAATTTACTGTAAACCTTGGTGCCCATGGAAAAGCTCTGTTCCAAAATATGTTTTATGAAATGTRTCCTTATAAAGTTATTGCTGCTTTTCAACAGAGAACTATTTTTTTAAGTAACTTTTTWAATCTCTGCTCTCTATTTAGATATCTTTGATAACACACGCTGATTTTACTAATAAATAATGGACTCTTATGTTTGTACATGAAGTACCAAAGGTCTCTGSTAACTTTTTTTCTCATTTTTTGGTTTGCTCCAGGTTTATGTGCATTGCTTTGGGGCAACAATTGAAAGTCCCTGAGTTGATATCAGGCTGGGTATTTCCCATGATGCACATGGGAAATGGTGATCAATTGCCTTTGTATCACTTGGTTTGTTCTGTTTTCTTTCTCTCTTCTTCCATGTTCCCTTAGCTTATCAGAAAATTTTTATAATAGCTCAACAAGTTTTATTGCTTTCACTCTTCTCGTCTACCATCATACCTCGTGTGGCAAAGGTGGGGGRCATGAGGAAAAGCCTCTGTGGTACTTAGCTGCCTAGCAGGGTTAACCTACAACACCAAGATAAAGCACTWAGAATCTTTACAACAGAAAATCTATGATGGTAAATAGAAAAATCAAATTTTTCAGAGGTGGGGGAAGGGTGGGATTGTTATACTGAGTCCACTAYGTGAGAACACGAACTATGCAGGTCTAGTGCTAAAAATCAGCTGCCTCTTCTCTGGAAAATAACTCAAGAGGGAGAGACCAATCACATTGTTAAATGCCATCACCAACAGAGTGATCAGACACTGGGACAAGCTCCCAGGACAGTGATCAAGGCACCATGCCTGTCAGGTTTCAAGTTGCAACTGGACAACATTCTTAATCTTAGATTTTATTTTAGTTACATCTGCAAGGAGCAGAGAGTTGGACTTGATGATCCTTATGGGTCTCTTCCAACTTGTGATTCCCTGTGATTCCGTGAACAAGAAGAGCAGAATTTGTTGGGGGAACTACCACCAGCACATCTCATGACTCTTCACACTGTGAGCCGTGTTATTTGTCAGTCCCCTTCAAACGTATCTGAAGAATCATGAGAAGACTCCCAGAAACTTTTCCACAGGCAGCAGTTAATGTTAATCCACACTSACATTGAAGTGTGGCAAGCTTTCGTCTTTCAGCCAACGCTTTCTATCCTTTAGCCGACTCAACTTGCTATGAACTCCACACCAAATAGMTGAGCAGCTCTGCAATGTGTATGCCAGGACTCACCATTCCCTTGCTGGTACAGAATGGAATTATGAGTTTCTTAGGTGGTGTTCATGAAAAAACAGTCCCCATTTTGTCCCTTTGTCTCATCCAATGAGGCATAACCCCATCTGATTTCCATCATTACCTGGAGCTGCTGAAATAAACTAAATTAGATAAAAACACAGCTAGTCCATCATTTCACTCCACTAGGTTATTTTCTTTTGGGTCTCTGACCTACAGAARAAAATCATGAAATATTTCCATGCTCTGCAGGTAGTGTTTAGCTCAAAGGAAGGTTTTCCTGAAGCCACTGAGCCACCTCACGCAGTACTACCTGTGTGTTTGACGAGCACTCATGTCCTTCACTGAAGCTAACTTGACAGATGGTCTGAAAGCCAAGCCCAGAGGCTGATCCCGGCAAGACCAAACATCTGGAACCTTTTGTCAGGTGGCTGCTGCTTCCATACTTGAGGGTAAATTTGTTAAATATATTTTAACATCTGATTAAAGGGAGGAAAAATGTAAAGAAACACCAGAAACTCCACAAAAGCATGACTTCTTAAATAGGGCTTTGAAATGTGAGTAAATCTTCACCTCTGAAATCATAGAAGTACAAAAGGCAGAATTCATGAGGGCACTTCAGGACACAGAAAATCAGATGTAACATGAAATGTCAAGGGTGAAACAAAGGCAGTTATTACTCTGGCTTCTCACAATTATAACTGTGAGTGCATGCATTTTAAACGCCAAGCTCCATTATATTGTAATCCTATTCAGATACCCCTGACATCATGGACCTGTGCTGGTAATGATGCTGCTCTTTCTCAAGTCAGACTAAACTTTTCAGTTTTGGAAAAATAAAATAGCTATTATTATCTATGCTCWCCATGTGTTTGTGCTAAATACAAGAAATGGTACCTAGAAGTGTAAAAAAGATTCATTCCTTCTGCCACTCAATGCCTTAATAACATAACTAAGATCAGCCTTCCCTAACATGCCAGTTTTAGAACTCACTTTTTTCTTTCCACTAAACACACYAACAAGAAATTCTGAAGATATAAAGTGCTCTGGAACTAGAAGCCAGGGTTGCAGTTAGAAGCTCATGGCAGTGAAACAGTGATCASGCAGCAATTAGCTGATACTGTGCTGCCCATTCGAGGTACTTATGTTAACTAAAAGGAGAAAGGGACATACTGTGAGTGCAAATTGATTGTSCAAGGACACAAAGGTAAAAGTTATAAGAAAAGAGTGTAGAAAATTCTTGTTGAGACCTCTACTTCATTTATTACCCCATTCTGTCATCACAACATACCCCTTAAATTGTAAAGTAACTTATTACCTTACCCTAAACCC
Source organism: Malurus melanocephalus (assembly GCF_030028575.1). Lineage (NCBI taxonomy): Eukaryota > Metazoa > Chordata > Aves > Passeriformes > Maluridae > Malurus > Malurus melanocephalus. Next base: position 438,576 of record NW_026623569.1, read on the forward strand.
CAACACATTATGATCAGAAGAACATTATGATTGCAAGAAAATTCAAAGAACCAAATTCAAGTGACTGCATGCATTGCTACACCAACTTGTCCCAGTAGTATTTTTTACAGTCATTGACAGGTCAAAGAACCTTCTGGGTTGAGGAGTGGCTGTGTGGCTGATCCCAGAGGGTTGTGATCAGTGGTGCAGGGTCTTGTTAGAGGTTTGTCCTTAGTGGTGTCCTCAAAGGGTCAATATTTGTCCAGTWTTGTTTGATTTCTCCATCAGTGATTTGGATGAAGGGGCAGAGGCCTCCTCAGCGAGTTCACTGAGGACACAAAGCTGGAAGGGGAGGCTGAGACCCCAGAGAGCCGTGCAGCCCTTCAGAAGGACCTCGRCAGGGTGGAGATGTGGGCAGRGAAGARCAGTCTGAGATTCAGCAAAGGCAAATGCAGGGTCCTGCCCCGGGGAGGAACAACCCCAGGCACCAGCGGAGGCTGGGGCTGACCTGCTGGGGAGCAGCTCTGTGGRTGCTGGGGGACAACGAGCTGTCCCTGAGCCAGCAGCGTGTCCTGGGGGCCAAGATCCAAGATACCAGGAATGGTGTCCTGGGGGGCATTAGGAAAAGCACTGACAGCAGTGGAGRGAGGTGATCCTGCCCCTCTGCTCAGCCCTGGTGAGGCACATCTGGAGTGCTGTGTCCAGTTCTGGGCTCCTCAGGACAGGGGAGACAGGGAGCTCCTGAAGCAGGTTCAGAGGAGGGGGAAAAAGATGAATAGGGGATGGGAGCATCTCCTTTTCAATGAATGGTTGAGGGTGTTGGGCCTGTTCACAGAATCACTGAATCACAGAATCCCAGAATCACAGAATCACAGAATCACAGAATCACAGAATTATCTAGGTTGAAAGACCTTAGAGATCTGCAAGTCCAGCCTACGACCTAAGATCACCTTGTCAAACACACACCATTGCACTGAGTGCCACATCCAGACTATTTTTAAGTGTCTCCAGGGATGGTAAGTCCACCACCTCCCTGGGTAGATGATTCCAGTACCCAATCACTCTTTCAGTGAATCATTTTTTCCCAAAGTCTAACCCAAAGTTTCCCTGGCACACCTTAACACAGTATCCTCTCATTCTGCCAGTGGCTGCCTGGAAGAGACCAGCCCCCATCTGACTACAACTCCCTTTCAGGCCRTTGTAGAGAGCCTCAAGAAGTATAACACATACCTCTAAAAGTATCTAAAACACAGCATGTCAGGAGCCAAGCTCTTTTGGATGGTGCTGAGCAAAGAGGCAATGTGCAGAAACTGATGCACAGGAAGTTCCACCTGAATATGAGGAGTTACTTCTTTACTGTGCAGGTAACCATCCACTGGGACAGATTGACATAGAGGCCATGGAGTTTCCCTCACTGGGAATATTCAAGAACCATCTGGATGTAATTCTGTGCAATGTAAGATGACCCTGCTTGAGTAGATGAGTCACAGTGGTCCCTTCCAGGCTGACCAGAATGCTGTGATTCTGTGATTTTGCAAACCCCAGACCAAAAGATTTTGCAATCCACACAGCCACAAAAGCAGATTCCTATTCCATTTTGTTCTGCTGCATACAGCCTGTTCTGCTCACMAGGTTCCCTAGATACTGTGTTTACAGGAGAGACTATATTTACATATTCCATACCTTTCCGAAGGGAATTAACACTTTGAGAGTATGGTTGGGATATGAGACTCATAATCTTACATCCATGATGAGTATCTTGTGTGCTTAAACAACCATAAGAATTGTGCTGTATCACTGTTTAGAGGTGCGCTGGAGAAGCAGTTTGGATTGTTAGAAAATTCAGATGAAACAAAATTAATCTGTAATTCACATTGGAACTGTAAAGTGACAGTGACTTAAAAGGGAAAAAAAAATATATATAGTTGGGTCCAATTTTGCTTCCTACTTCTTTTTTCAGYAATTGTCTGGTAGGGTTTCTATACCCTAATCCGTTTACAGAAACACTGAGTATGCATTACACATTAAAATAAATAATTCCCCCATATCCTTGTACTCCAAAATATGCAGTTAATTAAACTAATTTGTCAGTTTTTGTAATTTGGAAACTCTTCCTGTCATCCTCTCCAATCACTACTTATTTAAATTTCATCCTTGGCCAGTTTCATGATAATGTTTATCTGCTCCAGAGGATTGGAAATGAGAGTAATACACTGCCATACCATTTAATTTCTTTCTTAAAGCTGGAAAAAGCAAAGCATCAACTGGCCAGTTAGATAACACAATGTCCCATGTAGGTTATTTGCTTATGAGGCTAATTTAATTCCTGAGCTGCTTGTTTAATGGTTCTGAGTGGGCTTCCCTACAGTTAAGAATGAACCATACATAAAGTTTCTGTAAAAAATTCAATGAAAATTTTCTCACATCAGAGCAGATTATATATTACTGCAAAACAGATTTAACGTAATTCATTAGTTGAATGGAATCATAATTCTCTACTATTTGTATACACTTTTTAATACCATTTATATTTCAGAATAAATACAGAAAAAAGAGAGTATCAAAATTGAATCTTCAAAACATACATTTTTCCCCAGATGTCTCACTTCAGCTTTATTTCTGATTTCTATTTTAACTGCTYCTGATAAGTCTAGCAAAGAATTAATACAGGTTATCTAGCTCAAATAAAGAAATTTTTACMTTTACTTTCATGCTCAGTGTGCTTTATAAACATTTATTCAATTCCAAAATCACTTTTTTTTCATATGTATGGTGGGTTCTGTTACCCTATATGTATTCTGGTTCTGTTGCCCTAGGAAATTGAAGGGTCATATGCAAAAGAGCATTTTTAAGCTCTTTCTGCTAACAAGGAAGTTCCCAACTCCCAGATGTGTGAAAATCCAAAGAGGCATTTGTCCATAGACAAGTAAAGACACCTGCATGTGTCCTGTGTGTGCCTTGGGAGTGCGCTGCTCAGTGACAACACTACACACAGAAAAACAAGTCCATGCCCCAGCATTTTACCGTGCATTCTTTTGGTACAATGTTCCCTACTCTGTACCAACTACATCCCCAATCAGATGGAAGCCATTAAGATGTTGTTCCCATCTCCTGGTTAAATCTAAGCTTACCAATTTGCCTCAGCTTGTGTTTTTACTTATATCGCCTGCCCAGCAAAGCAAAGAAAGAAGAAAAAACTCAAGTGAAAGGGATAGAGAGAAAGGCTCCATAGCATCACAAATGTGCAGCAAAAAACTCTGCTGTTTATGATAGTGCAGGATACTAGAAAGTGAAATATGAAGAATTTCACAGACTTAACAACAGCAGCTACTGAGCAAAATAATAAATCTGCCATAGAATTGGAAAATACTAATTTCCTAGTCTCTGATAGCAGAAGCATGTTTGTTTGGTTTTTTCTTTTTTGCCTTGTGTGTATTGGCTTTAGGTCGTTACTGTCCCTTTGCCTTTAAGAACWTTATTTGACTTCTTGTATCCTTTTGAGTCTCCTCTTTTTCTCCTGAAAAGTTAGACTCGGATGTCAAAGAGCCAAAAGTAACAAAACTTCAATTCGAGTATTTGACCTACTTCCTCTCCTGGCATTCACCTGAGGATTTCCATCTTAACCTTGTTTCCATCCAGCAATTGTATGGAAATAAGCAACAGCAAGCACCATTTTAATAAGAGGCATTTTACGTTATTGTCACAGAGAGCCCTTTTCCTTAGACTTAAATAAATCTTGGTTGGAGCGATGCTTTTCCCTTTAAGATTCATGTGAATACCATTGTACCCAGCCTTCCGGAATTCATTGGCTGCTATCCTAGTATATAGTATACCATATATGTATTTGTATTTTGGATGTGTCTTCCACTCTTCCAAATCATCTGATGAGGTGCTGTCTCTCCATTTGAATGCGAGTGGGCAAGCACAACTGATTATTGACATTATGCAGTAGGAAACTCGCAGMTGGTCCTTACACTATGATATTCCAATGAATTAACTGAGACATTAACAGCTGACTGAGGATGGATGGGATGAAGCTCATCTCCTTCACAGGATTTGTTTGCTGCTGTGCTTTGGAGTTGTGACTAAACCAGTGTTGGTACCACACCAGTATGTTCCCTGCTGCAGAACCGTGTTTGCACAGCACTGAGCTTCTCTCTTTTTTCTATCCTCTCTCCCCCAGTAAATAGACAAGAGGATGGGAGGGGAAACAGCAGAACTTGACCAAAATTAAGCTAAAGGATACTCTGTACGATATGACATCATGGTCAGCAACAAAAGCTGGGGAAAAGAAGGAGGAATTATGTACACTCATGGTTGTGGTATGCACTCTGAGGCCCTGCTTTCCAGGAACAGGCTAAACACCTCCATGCCAATGGAAAGACAAAAAAATCCAGCATTACTTTGCTCGAATGGCCAGCTTTCCTTAAACAGTTAAACTGACTTTCTCACAAATTACAAATCCKTCTTGCTTTGGCATTTTCTATTTTCTCTTCTGTTCCACCAGGATCGGGGAGGGGTCTGTGTGGTTCTTACCTACTGAGAAGGRACAACCATTACAAGAGTGGAAATCTTCCAGGTGCTGTAAGAAATGTCACATTACCTGGAAAATTGTGTCCTGTATTATTATTTTGCCAGAGACATTCGTAATATTTTATAACATGTTAACTTCTGTCAAAAAGCCTTTCCTGATATTTCCTTGGCACTGACCTGSCTCACAGCCACAGGTGACAGAGTTCAGAGGCAGCAGTCAGAAGATATTGCTTACCTTATGACCAAAAAAAACACAGCAGTTTTCAGTGTAAATGCATGATCTTACCACTCAGCAACACTAAGTAACTATGAGATGGTGATGGTCAAGGCAGTGGTTTTCTCACTAAGAAATCCTAAGCTTCTTAGCTTCATACTTTGATTCTCACACTTCCTGAAATTATTGTCAGAAATTGGCAAGGTATTGAYCCAGTCAAATTTTAATATTTGGCCTCTCCTAGGGTAAGAATTTGACTGTCATGAAAAAAAAATAGAAAAATATTGAGTTTGTCACTAATCATGAAATGAATGTGCCAGCTAATGAAATCAGCTTTTTGGCTATCACATATTTCTAGATCCTTCTGATGATTTTGATACCATGAAACAGAGACAGATATGAGATATTTCTTTTTTTTATGCAGATGAGCATGTGTTGTCTCTCAGGTATACTAAGGTTTTTCAGTGATTTCATCTTAACCTAAAAATACAAATTGTACACAGTTTCATAAGTCTGTGTTTTAAATATCAAATCCCATTCTACTAAGGAGTCATCTAAATAATAGCATAGGATTTATTTCTACTCAGAGTAAATAGAATAGGGACTTAAAAAGAGTAAATTTGAATTAGAAGTTAACAACAATACAATATTTCTTTTTTTTCTTCTTAGCTTATCACAAGCTCAAAAGCTTTCTATTTTCTTCACTTTATAGAGAAAACTTATGCATCTGTAATTTGAGTAAACTATCATCTAATTAAATAATTTAGATTGAATATGCTAATGTAAAGGATCATAACAAAAGAATAATTACAAAGGGACTTCAAGAGGATAATTGCAAATGAAGAATGTTGGATCCAAATGAAATTCTTATGCTCTTTAATTACTGAAAACCCATCTAAACAAAGAATTGAGAATATCTTATTTAAGCATTGTGTACAATGAATGTTTCTTCAGACCCCTGAAAAATATTAATATGATCATGTGTTTGCTAGATATCACCTAACAATTTTCAAAGCCTATGAGCACGGGAGAAAAAAAAAAAAAAAAAAAAAGGAAATATTTATTCCTCAGTGCCCATATTCCACTGGTGTGTAGGTAGTCTCAACACTGTCTCTCTGCTGCTGTAAGGCAGCTCGTGCCTTCATCAGCATCCTGTCCCTGAAGGTGTCAGAGAGGGAGTTCCATTTACCCCAACTGGCTTCTGACTAAAATTATTCAAGCTGCTTTGGATGAAGAAAGAAAATCAGAACTAAACAGATGCATGCACACATGCACAGAGTACTGCACTGCAAACAGGCATAACAGCAGCCTCCGTGCCCTTTCTATCACCTTTTCTGCAATCAGTAGGTTTGAATGACTCCCATATTTTGCCTCAAATATCTACTTTCTCTTGCAGTGAACTGTTTGTAATGCTGTTACGTGGAAGGATTGTTGCTTGTTTTTTCCTTTATACTAGAAAAACAAGATTTTGGGGAGCTTCCACAGGTTAAAAGCACATTTTTAAATATTTGTACAGTCCAACCTACCTCCAATTTCATCAGTATCAGGAGCAGATCTTCAGAATATTATCATTCAGCCTTTGGTCAAGAGAGAGGGTTTTCCAAGGTTGTTTTTCTATCACACTCATAAGGTGTGCCTCTTACCAGTAGTTAATTCAGTATCTATATTTCATGTATTGCATCCCTCTAGTAGCCTCAGATTCCACCTACATAAGTAGCCCCTGCAAATTTCACTTAAAATGCCAAAACAAGCAGCAGATAGAAGRTGCAGGTCATAACCAAAGTACCTTCTTGATTTGTACATGGTTTTCACAACAGGGCACAAGTATTTAAGAAGCATTCAACTATTAGATGCATTAAARTATTAGAAGCATTCCATTTAATCCTAAGAAGCTGAGATTTCTTTCTACAAGAAATATGGRAAAAAATAATATTTTGTGTAGTATTTGTCCAAAGGAAAAACACAAAAGGAACTTTTAAGTTTCAGTTGAATCTATTTATTAGATTAGAAATTAGCCATCAGATGAAAAGTAAAAAATACATTAAAAACTTGCCTTTTTTAAAAAAGCCATCTGTATCATCCAGAAACTCGGCTGAACTGCAGGTATATTTCTGAGCAGTTTCAGTATAAAAGAAATGCAGAGTTCTGAGAAAAAAAAAAAAAAAAAAAAAAAAAAAAAAAAAAAAAAAAAAAAAAAAAAAAAAAAAAAAAAAAAACTGGAAAACATCTGTTCATCACAGCATCAGAATATTCAGCCAAATACTCAGAGGTTACAATGCACCCAGCTTGAGGTGAAAGAGTCCAGACATACATAATCTTAGACTATAAAAGAAATTTAAAATAATCTTGAAAAGCTAAAGATCTGACTACAGCAGTCTGTTTTCTATCCTGGTATGATTTTGAGGATTTAAAGAAGTAAACCTTTCTTGATAGACAGAAACTAAAATAACTGTGTATGTAAATAGGGGAATTTTGCATAATTGTGCAAGATCTATTACATTCCCAGGGAAAAGATCTTGATTGCAGCCAGTTTTGGTTTATAATTTCTTTTGTTGTTTCCTTACATACACAGTATTTCCAATTAATATGCTTCAAGTTTAAGGTGTAGAGCTGGTTGTAGTTTCTAAAAGAACACAAGTAAAAGCTAGTGAGATTTGTGTAGCCATAAGGAAAACCATCAAAGAAAWAATGGCTCTGAGTTGACTACTAAGTAGAAAATTCAGCCTGCTGAACTTGGGGTTTATGGGACAAGTCCTTTGTATTGTTGTTGAAATAATTTAGTGGAGACAGTCTGAATAGATTTCTAGGCTTCTCTAGAAGTATTTAAGTGAGAAAATACAATGTACAGATGCAATAAATATCAGAACTTCTGGGACTTGGACCAGAAAGAGAAGTATACATTGCACTGAAAATTGTGCTTGTGAAAAAAACAGGATATGAGAATTTATGTGGAATTTACTATGTATGTACACAACAACAAAACACACTGCAGCTGTCCTGAAAAAGAGGCATAAAATTAGGGAAAATATTAGAAATCTGCAAACCCACCCATAACTTAACGACAGAAAAAGAAGGTAGAAAAAATAAGACATTAGTTTTACAGTTATTTCTCGTCTATCATAACTTGTAGGAACTGAGATAAAAGAGAAATAGAACCTACACCTATGACWGAGGAGAAGGCCTGCAACATAACAAATAAGCAATCTTGCTCAGCTGCCTTAAAATCCTCTGGTTCTATTTTGACTAATTTACCTCAGTTCAACAGTGATTAGATACAACACTTCCCCTACAGAAATTGTTTACCTTAACAAATGCAGGATTATTGAACATTGAGCCAATCTCTCAGGCAGCTGGGCTGTGATGTGATCCTGTGTGAGCTGCTGAACAAAGGCTCAGGATGGCTCTGACGCCCCTTCATTGATGGCACCATGCAGTTCTCACCTGCCCAATTACCCAGCACTCAAGGGGAAAGRACTGCCACTCCCTAATTGGTAGAATTTATAGCAACTTTTTTTTTCCCTTTGAGGAAAGTTGCCCTCTGAGACAGTGACTGAAACAGCTCTTTAGAAATACAAGCAGCACAATCCGACATAGCCGTGTCTCATTCTAATTTTGCAAACCCCATGTACGGTATGTGCTCTTAATAGATTAGACAAATCTTTCTATGAGTTTCAATAGCTAACTAAAAAAGTATTTTCAGACTTTGGTAGACTGTTGGTAATTTTGCTACTAACCTATTCTCTATTCCTGCAAGCAGCTGCTTCAAGAATCTAGCTTGCCCCAGTTTCCACAGTTCCTGTTCCTACAAAGTTCTGTTGACACTTTGTGAATTAGATTTTCTGTGGTGGTTTTCACAGGAAATTCCAGAGAAGCTGTCTCTGAAATATCAGGAGAAGAATGAGTGTTCTTTCTAGCAAACCCAGGAAATATTCAATGCTGCAATTACTAGGATGAGAAGAATGAAGTCTAGTTAAATTGCAAACTCTTTGATCCCAAAGTCTTCTGCCAAAGTTCACTCTCATCATCAACACATAAACAAATATCATAAAGGTGATTATCTGAGACCTGAGCCAAGAGAGTGCAACTGCATAAAGAACAAATAGTGACACATGTAGTGCTTCAACTGACTGAGACAGACAAGTTTCTTGGAGCTTCATACAAGCAGATTKTTAAAGAGGCTTTATTCAGCCTATTTCAGAAGCAAAGAAATTAGAATCTGAGATGAGTCTCTACAGCCTAASCCAAGCCCATTCATTACCAACAGAGGTTAACTACTTCTTGTTGCAAAGTAGCTCTTGACTTTTAACAGCACAAACATGATCTTCAAAACGCGCAGTGGTTATGACTCTCAAGAAAATATAGGTATTCCTTCAAAACAAAGAAACTTAACATCATTTTTACTATTTGTATGGCTAACAATTGTGCTTAGATCACCACAATTAGATTATTTTAACCCAACCAGGCTTCATCTGAAACCATATAGAGGTTAACCTGAATTCTAAGGGGAAAAAAAGTAAGATTCCATGGAAAAACTGATGATGATGCAAACACAGAAAAATCCTATCCTTCAAGAAATCCAGATGAGATAAAATTACACTGACTTGAAATGTTTTCTTATATATATGTATATATAATCACACTATATTCACTCCAGCATAAACAGCATACCACCTATCAGCAGCACTCTGTGTATCAGTTTCTGGGCAGAGATTCCACTTCTTCATTCTGCCTGCACACTCCCTTCCCCATTCACAACCTTACCAAAACCAAGTAAAATATAAACTGAGTGGAATACATTCTTCTTTCCTGAAAAATAAAATTTAGTATAATGAAAGTTCAAATTTTGATCTTAAACTGTTTTGTAGAAAAGGGGTATGGGATATTTAGGTAATTCGCTTTTCAAGCAATGTGGCAAATTAAAATTATTGACTGCTTCTCCAAGCAAAAGATTTTAAAATACTTCTAAATACCTGTGGGAATATTGAAATTATTYGTGTATTCTGACAATACTTGCTGCACAACATTTGTTGTTACTGCTTTACTTTAATGTCTACACACTTAAAGTGGACAATGTGTAATGTTTTGATCTTTGCATTTGCTGAAATTTCAATGCAAGAGCACCAAAGATATCTAAGATAGCATCATAAAACTGAATTTATGGTTGGCCAAACTCACAGGTATTTTGTATTTGAAGATGTTATATAAGTAAGATCTAAGTCAAATTAGCTCAAGTTACACTAAACATAATTACATTACACCTACCTATAAGAYGTTGCACCAAAATAAAGATTTTTACAGTTTTGGTTTTGAATACCTACAGAACGTTTTCAATTGAGGACCTTGAGGTCCAGGGTACAGCTACAGTAGTTTAAGAAGTTGTGGCAACCATGTGCCCAAATACATTTGAATTTTCTTCCAAACCTACAGCAAAAGGTCTTCAGCATGAATTTTGCAAACCAATCTGTGGTCATTGGTATAACCAAGGAGTATTGCCAGATGCATTTGGTAAAATACAGCTAAAGCTGCTATGAATTCATTCTGCAGGCATATCCAGAAATCAGGATTTGCTTGATTCTCAGAAAAGACTGGCACTTAAACCTGCTGCCATTCAAATGCTCCCATCTTTTCACCTCTGACACATAGACTGCTTATAGATTGGCAGACTAGGGCTAAGGATTAGGTAATACAAATTTTGCACATAATATAAAATGTGTATGTGCAGAATACCCCATTTTTCCTCTGCTGAGGGTTTTACAAACATGCCTTGGACTATTTTTACAGACTGGTTTTCTAAAAAAAATCTGAATTTAAAGTTATTTGTCCCTCTTTCAAAGTCCAGGTCTTCCCAAACCACATCTAAATCTTCCTTCTTGGTGCTGTCCCTTAGTCCTGTCCTGTCTTGTATGGAATCTCCCTAGTCCTCAAGTTAACCTCGGCTTCTGACAAGACTGAATAGTTTCATTTCATCATGACCCTTTCTGTTTTGCTGAGCCTGCTGTGAAGATCAGGAAACAAATTGCCAACTCTGGCTAAACTGGCCTTCCAAGAAAAGAAAAAATTAAAATTTATCTCATTCTGCTCTTACTGACAATCAGCAAAATAAACACCTTCCCTGGATGGGCCTTCATCTGCTCTTTCATCATCTGCTCTTTCATTGAATAGTTTTACATTCAGGGTGTCCARCTGCAATGGGACCATGGGTTTTTTACACTTCTGAAGATGGTTCTGCCACCCTTCATTGTCACAGACACTCCCACACAAGTCTCAACTCTGTACAGCTTCCCCCCAGTTTTGTCTTTTGGACAGAAAAGGCCATTAACACTAAGAGCAAGGTGAAAATCACATAATCTGTGCAACTAGAACTCAAACCCTCATCACTCTTTAAGTAGAGTGTTTAAAGGAAAGAGTTAAATTAAACTCAATAATGTTCACTGAGCTAGATCTGAGAAGCCTCCTGCTACTGAAGGGTRGATCTGAGTGCTGATGGGGGAGGCTCCTGACTGAGCAGGCAATAGAATAGAGTTTGTACCTCCTGTTCTGTTGCAGGGATCCACAGTCTGCTCCGACTGGGATCAGCTGTTGTTTTGTAATTTCTCCGGGCCACCTGCTGACAGTACTAATTCTGTGGATAGCAAAGCACTCAGAGGATATGTGGGGCACAAATACTCTACTTTAGTTGAAGAAGGAAAGTATCAGAGACTAATACAATTCCTAAAGTTGTACTTTGCATGTGCTATTCTTTCCTAGGCATTAAGTACAATAAATGCAGAGTTCACAAACCATCAAGTTTAATGTACTAAAAAACAATTAGTAAATATGATCCTCCAGAGAAGTTTCTCTCCATGTCCTTTCCTATCAAAAATTCCTTAAGCTTAGGAGCAAAACTGAGCATCTCTCACCTCATGCTATTACTTTCTGAGTAATGTGTGGATGGTTGGTAATAACACTGGAGGAAATCTTCCTCCCAGACGAGCACTGCAGGAGAGCCTATCTGCAATGCAGATGCCTGCTGCTTTCAGTGCGTGACATCCACAAACGTCAACAATTGTAGAACAGGAAAGGGGGGGAAGAGAAGGGAAAGGACCCTTCACCAATTAGGTGCTGCTAATTTATTCATGTATCTTACCTGTTTTTAAAAGTTTAGCCATCTGATCAGATTATGCTAAGGTAAATATACAATAGTCAAACTATTTTTTTCATCACATATCATATATAGTGAGAGTGAAGAATACGTAGCAGAGAAATATTGCAATACAGCACTCATCTGGGTATTTTATGATGCACGGAGTATGAAGTTCTTAATTTTGCTCCCAGTTCTTCTACAAACTTTGGCATATAACCTCAATCAGGTTACTTCCTCTTCTTGTAACCTGCTTGAAGTTATCCCAGTTCTATAGATTTTACCTACAATACAGAATAGAATCATGAATTTCTTTAGGTTGAAAAAGATGTTTAGGATCATCAAGTCCATCTGCTAACCTGGCATTGCYGAAGTCACCAAACCACGTTCCTGAGTGGCACACCTACACATTRTTAAATATCTCAAGCAATGATGACTCAAGCACTTCCCTGGGAAGCCTGTTCCAATGCTTGACAACCCTTCCAAGGAAGAAATATTTCCAATTTTGRCTTCTTGTCCTACCAGTTGTTACCTGGGAAAAGAGACCAATCCCCACCAAGCTGTTGCCTCTTTTCAGCCTCCCCAGAACCTCTAGAAGATCAGCACTCCCATCCACAAGCTGGCTGAGGATATACTCAATTCCTTTGTACAGATCATCAATAAAGTTATCAWACCAAACTGGACCCAGACTGGCCTGGGGAACACCACAGGTGACTGTGTCCACCTGGATGTAACTCCACCCACCACCACTGTCTGTGCTTGGCCATACAGATGGTTTTTTAACAGCAGTTTTTACCATGTAGGCTTCCAGTTTTTTCAGGAGATTGATGTGGAAAATGGTGCCAAAGGCATTACTGAAGTCCAGGTAGATAACATCCACATCCTTGCTCAGCTCACCTTGCCACAGACAGAGATCAGGCTATCAAACAGGATCAGCCTTTCACAAACCCCTCCTGGTTGTCCTGCATGTGCCATGTGATGGCATCTATGATTATCTGCCTGTAGTTCCCTGAGTTCTCCTTCGGACTCATCCTGTAGATGGACATCAAATTTGACCACCCCTGGTCACCTGGAACCTCCCAGGTTAGCCAGGATTCAGGCCAAGGTGCAAAGGGGCTCAGYGAGCACTCCCACCATCTTCCTCAGCACCCCGGATGGGTCTCATCTGACCCCCTTAGACCTGTGTCTGTCTGAGTGGTGTAGCAGGTTGCTGACCATTTYCTCTTGGATTGTGGGGCTTTGTTCTGCTCTCCATCCCTGTCTTCCAGCTCAGGGAACTGGTTGTCACAGCACAACTGGTCTTGCTATTAAAGACTGAGGCAAAGAAGGCATTCAGTGCCGCCCTTTACTCATCTATTGTCACCACATTTCCACACGGCATAAAATAAACGACGGAGAGTGTCCTTTTTCTGTGCTAATGTATTTATAAAAACATTTTTAWATTTTTTTATGGTGGTAGCAAGATTAAATTCTAGTTGGACTTTGGCCTTTCTGATTTTCTCCCTGCATAACCTCACAACATCCTTGTATTTCTACTGAGTTGTATGCCCATTCTTCTCAAGGCCATAAATTTTCCTTTTTAACTTGAGTTCCAGCCAAAGCTGTCTTTTCAGCCAGGCTGCACTTCTTTCTCACTCTCTTGTCTTTCAGCACACAGAGATGGTCTGCTCCTGCACCTGTAGGCGTTCCTTCTTGAAAAACCTCCAACATTCCAGGATACTGTTGCTCTTCAGAGCTGCCTCCCAATGGACTCTGTCAGTCAGTGTTCTACACGGGTCAGCATCTGCCATCTGGAAGTCCAAGGCCACAATTCTGATGATCTGCTACTTTACTACTCCAAAATCAAAAACTCTAACATTTCATTATTTCTGTGCCCAGGACAGCTTCCAACCRTCACACCACCCACCATCCTTGTCTGTTCACAATGGAGAGCCTTCCCTAGTTGGATTACTCAACAGCTGCGTCAAGAAGTTGTCTTCCATGCACTTCCACAATCTCTTTAGAGGGCAAATATATCAGCACAGAGGTGGAATTAAGACTGTAGGCTGTTTTTTAAAGACAGCACAATGATTCTAGAGCTATTTTTACCTATYCTTCTATGAACTCTAATTGTGTTTTTATCTAAAAAGGAGAGAATTTTTTAAAAAAAATTAATCTAAGGTAATCTTTGTAGTAAAGCCTTCTCCTGACTTTACTTTTATGTGACATCCTTTCATTTATGTGTCCTAAAACCTAAGCTTCAGTGTGTTGTTTTCCATCTCTATGGGGACTCAATATGCTTGAGGGTACACTTTTTCACAGCTAAAGAAAAATTGTCTAGAGCATTATTTATGATTATTGTTTTTTTAAAACACTGTTGTCCAGAATTTAATACCAAGTTTCATGCTAAGGCATGGATATAAAAGAAATAAATCCAATTGCCCAACATTGTTTTCTTGATTCAGGAAACCAAGCCAGGAAAGTCTCTGAGGTATTTATCCTTCTTACCAGCCAGGCAGATYACCCAGAGAACCAGCAGTTCTGGGATAAAACCTCTCTCTTACTGTCTTCTTCCATGAAGCAAACAAAAAAAAGTCTATGCATTCACAGGAGTCAAGCTTTCCCTGAAGTTTCAATGACTGTGGATGAAAGGGAACAGTGTTGATTTTTTTTTAAAAAAGACAGGGCACAGAATTAATTATTGTACAAGCTGAAGCATTTCTGTTGCAAACAACCAATTCTGATGAAAAAATTTCCACAGCTAGGGTAATACCAATGTTAGTAAGCYGTTTCAATAGCTAATTATATTTGCYTAATAGTTATGCCCCTAAATGATAAAATGGTAAATTAAAAAAAGAAATACAGACTTCTACTTAGATGATTAGCATGTTAAAGCAGGTCAGTTCTATGACCTAAAATGCCAGAAGGTGGTTGCTTTGCTTTTTTTTAATTTGCTCTAAGTTCTTTCTTAAAGAAAGCTGAAAGCAAATGAAAATGCAGAAAATTGGGAAAACACAGTGTGATAACATAAGAAACCACCATGATAGCTATGACAGCTATAAAAGCAATAACTTGGGTACATATTAATGAACAAGTTAAATTTACATTCCACCTCTAGAGGCCATATTCAAAGACCCCTTTCCCAGTGTGCAGATGTGGGATGTGGCTCCTTCACATCTGCGTAGGGGGCAAATGACCAGGGGCTGCAGGGGCAACTTGGCGAGGAGAGGTCGGAGCTGCCCCATGCCAGAAACTCCCCCATCCCATTTCAATGGCTCCAAAAAAACTCCACCACAGACAAGATGAGGGCTCCTCTGGGAAAGAAATKTAAGGAAGGGCAAAAGTGTCAGACAGTCAGAGGAGGAGGGAAAAAAATGAGTGAGAAAGAATAGAGGAAACATCCAGGACAGGGAAGGGTGAATGGGAAGGGGTGCTGCACAGTGGTGCAGGTATTCCCCATTGTCCATGGACAGCCCACACAGGACTGGGTTTAAACTGAGACCACAATCGGAGGGGAGAGCCCACACTGGAACCAAGGAAGTGTGAGGAGGAAGCTGTGGTAGACAGGAACTTTTAAAGACCAACAGCTCCCATCCCTCATTGCCCTGCACTGCTCAGCATTGGAAGAGAGGAGTTGGCAATGGATTGGAGCTGAGCCTGGGCAGATGGCCTTTCACAATCTAAACCTACATTAATTGGCTATAAATCAAACTTATCTTCTCTAGGTCAAGCCTCTTCTGCCCATGACAGAAGTTGGCAAAAAAATCTCCTTGCCTTTATCTCAACCCAYGAGGATTTTCATCGTATTTCTCTTCTTATCCTATTAAAGCATGTGAGTTGGTCAGAAGCTGGACAGACATTTGACCACATGCTATAGCAGTAGAACACAGCAGAGCTTTAGGGAGACCTGTAACATTGAAATATGGGAACATCACAAAGGTCGGAAATGGTGAAGCAGTAATTCCTTGACAACCCATTATGAGTGGCAAATTGACTCTGTGCAGTAGCTAAGCACCCCACAGCTGTCTGCCCATTCCCCTTGCACCTCCAAGGATATAGGAGAGAGACTAGGAAAAGCAAAACCAGGAAATTAATGGATTATGATCAAGGTAGTTTAACAAAAAAAGAAGGAAAAAAACAACAAAAACCCAAGAGATGTAGAGGCTGTCACTCACCATCTCCCACAAGCTGGCCAATGTCCAGCCAGTCTCTGGGCAGTCTCTGTCTCCCCAGAAAACCCAATCTTCTGTTTTCATTTTTAACATGATATTACATGGATTGGAGTAATCCTCTTGCCAATTTGGTTCAGATATCTTGGCTGTGCTCCCATCCAACTTCCTGACCACCTCAGCCTACTCTGCAAGGGCAGAATGGGAAAAAGAGAAACTAATGCTGTACAAGCCGTGCTGAGCATTTGCCAATATATTGGTGTATTATAAACATTGATTTAGTCAAAAATCCAAAACACAGCACCATTCAAGCTGCCATGAGGAAAATTAATGTCATCCTATCCAGACCCAGAACATTAGAGCAGTTTTCATATTGGAAAATTCCTCAGGGTGATAAGACTGTTTAAAGAAGTAAAAATTAGTCTAATACTTTAGATTTGTATTGACCAGGGTTGGACCAGGGTTGTCACCTGAGAGGTGATGAAAAGTAAATAGTGGAAGAGGACCAGAGAAAAAGCAGAAAGATTTTGATGCTGTCAAGCTAGGTTCCTATCTCCTGCAGAGAAATAGATTTCTCCCTCTGAATTTTTTCATGGAACTGATATCAAGAAAGTATTGTGGAACTACACTGACACTTTTCCATGGAGATTCAGGCAGACATGGGGGAGCTGCACTGGAGCTTTTGCCTCTCTTCATTAACTCTCTSCTTTGCAAACAATACAAATTCACCAGATAACCCATACTGACTCGTTTCTATATCTTAGCCTTTCCCAGGCATTCATCTTCACACTCTTTCTTACAAATGTACCGAAAGATTTCCACTAGAAAGCCACCTGTGGAACATACCACCTGGGAAGGCATAATATGTAACATAAGGCTGAATTGACATCTAGACGCTAAGAATATCTAATCATTTTTTTATAATTTAGTATTATGCTGATTTTCAGTATTGTGGAAGTGACATARCACTCATTATGACTGTAGGTATATGTGATATCAATTAGAAATATATAATTGTACATAAGAATTCAGRAATTTAATGCTCTTGATCTAGAGTAATATGTATACAAACAAGCCAGCAAAATTGTCCTTGAGAAAATGCAGATATTGTTCTTATTTTATTAAATCACATGAACTAAGGTAGATTATTAGGTTCTGAAAATTGATGGATGCAGTATATGATGTTAAAACATCTATAATCCAAGCAGACCATAAAGCAGTGGAACAGCAGTTGGTTGTGGTGGTGGCTGGGTGTCAAAGCATGCCACAAACACATTCACRCTGCAAGGTCTGTTGTTGATTAAGGAAGGTGATGAGAGATTAAAACAAAAAACAAGCTTGCCATCTGGAACAAGCAGAATAGAACAAGTACATAACCAAAAAGAGGCTAGCAAAATAATTGATAACAGAAAAGTGATGGAAAGGAGAAGTGAAAGAGAGATGGTGATCAACGAAGCTCCGAGCAAGCTGGCCTAGTGGAATGTGTCCCTGTCCAGCAGATGGGTTATAACTAGACAATCGTTGAGGTCCCTTCCACCCCAAAGCTTTGTGACATGCAGATGACCATATGTCATGCAATCCCTTCAGAAACATGTGTTTCATGTGTGTCTCTTTTCTGCTAAAACCTTTAGCGTGTTACCCTAATCGCAGAACCATGGAATCATTAAGGTTGGAAAACACCTCMAAGATTATCAAGTCCGACTTCATAATACCATTATGCCCACTGAACCATATCATGAACTGCCACATTTACTAGCTTCTTGAAYGCTTCAGGAATGCTCCAAGTCCAGCTCCCTGGGACAGCCTGATCCAATGCTGAACCACTCTTTCAGTGAAGGAACTTTCCCTAATATCGAATCCAAACCACCCTTGATGAAACTCTTGTACTATCACTAGTATTCTGGGAGAAGTCACATGGCTCCATCCTCCTTTCAGGCAGTTGTAGAGAGTGATAAGGCACTCCCTGAATCTGCTTTTCTCCAGGATAAACAGTCCCAGCTCCCTCAACCACTCCTCATTGGATTTATGTTCCAGACCATTCATCAGCTTCATTCATTGTCCTCTGGTCATGCTCCAGCACCTAAAAGTCTTTCTTGTAGGGAGAGGACAAAAACTAGACACAGGACTCAAATGGACACTGGACACTAGTGGCCTCACCAGTGCCGAGTACAGGGGACAATCCCTGCCCTGGCCCTGCTGGCCACACCATTGCTGATCCAGGCCAGGATGCCATTGGCCTTCTTGGCCACCTGGGCACACCCTGGCTCATGTTCAGCCGCTGTCACCAGCACCCCCAGGTCCTTTTCCTGTGGGAGCTTTCCAGCCACTCTGCCCCAGCCTGTGGCACTGCCTGGGGTTGTTGTGACCCCAGGGCAGGACCCGGCCCTGGYCCTTGTTGAACCATATTGAACTTCAGCAAAGGATGTCAGCACTCTCCAGGCAGACACGTGTGGGGTGGGCACGATCTGTCCTACAACACAATGATTCTGGTGCRGGAGAGTGGCTCAAGTTTTGCTGCAGCCAAACATGTGAGCAAGGAGCTGACSTACAGGTACCTGACACAAAAGCAATTGAGGCACATTGACAAATTGATCAGTTAGTCCTAGCAGAATGCAAAGCACTCTGGGATACCAATTGGAAATTGGTCAATTTAATGTGAGGTAGGGAATGCTGGGCCCCATTAGCTTAATATGCTGTTAAGTTCACACCCTTTGCACAAAAATATAGGAAACACATTATCTGGCCAGTTAATTCACCTAAAGAGCTGCAGCAAGTGAAAGTGGGTATTTTCAATGTGAATAAATTAAGTTTGGGGTGAATTAACCCCTGATCTCTACTGAGATATTTATTTGCATATACCTGTTTGTCCAGAAGTGGGGAGCTCATTTTGAAATAGATGGGAAAATATGTTTTCAGTCCTTCTTTTCCTGATTTCTACATTTCCATAACACTTTAAATATAATAATTAGATTGCAAATTGGCATCAGCAGAAAAATGTAGTGAGACTGAATTTTTATTATGTTTTTCCCAGATATTTTTCCTTTCTTCTACTTTACAATCAGTTTCCAAGATAATTGTGCCTCCCTTCACTGAAAATGATGACTGTACTTACGTAGTGCCCTGTAGAAAGTGAAACTGCATGCCTCAGTGAATTCTATCATCATTTCACCCCCTAATGAGTGAGATTGTTTGCAGGCAGATGAAATTAAATTGTAAGCTCTATTGACTTCAACAACAGGTGCCATTTGTGCAAACCCAAAGGGAACCATTGAATTGTCAAAAAGATTTAACTCTTCCTCACACACTGGTATCAGATAACATCTTTTTGGTACCTGCAAGTCACTTAGTTCCCGAAACAAAAATTTATGATCTCATCCATAACATCACTGGCAAAACGTCCAGAAAGAGCTGAATTAACTGCAAACAAAACAGCTACAGTTTTTTGACTGCTGGGTTGTATTAGGCCTGCATAAAGTAAAATGAGGTAGAAAGAGAACAATTAAACTGAAATAAATTCATCTGGAAAGCCGTAAGGATTTCACAAACTTTCCTGTTGGTTTAGGAGTTTTTTTCATTTGTTTTTTGTTTTTTTTTTTTTTTTTTTTTTTTTAATCTTCCATGGTTAAAACAAACTTAAACCTGTGCTTGGAAAATTTTAGTAGGAAGAATTTAATTTACGAATGTTCCCATAGCCCCAGGCTGTGCCAATTACTTCATCTGCATTTGCAAGTAAATCAAGATGTCACTGATAAGCTGTGCAGAAAAAAACCATGCAGAAGCAGGCCTTCACCTTTTTTTGAGTAAGAATGGCACTGTTGTGGTTTTACAGATTAAATTAGTATAAACTCAATTWATGTTTTTTTTGGGCAAGTACAAACATTGGCATTCTTAGCTCCAAAAAGAAAGAATGTTCAAATCCCAGTGTTGAACAAAATAAGAGCTGGTGCTCTTTGAGTTACTTTTTTAATGCTGTTTCTTTCCCTGACACAAGAATTCTGTTCTTGTCAGATAGAGAGTCAATCACTCCTATCTAGCAAGAGAATCCTCTCTGTTTCTGGATATAATTTGATATTTCAATGATGTGAAGAACAATTAAATACTTAAGAATTACATAACTTCAAAAGTCTCTTTTGAGATGAAAAATATGCAAATTATAGTGTCTAATATGGTTATGGTAAAATTCTTTAATTTTGACTTAAAAGCAAAGAGATTTCAAGACAGCATGATATATTTGATTCAATGAAATAATCAAACCAACTTTGTATCACTTTGGTGGCAATTTATCTTCTCTGCCTGAAGCAGAAAGATATTCCTGCTGCAATAATGGATTTATGTAGTTTCTCCCATATCTGTTTCTTTCAGTTTAAGTATTCAAAAATGTGAAGTCCTTTAGTGGGTAATAGCTCCAGGCATGTAACAGATAGGAGACTTGCAGGAGATGAAGTTTGGAACATTCCCTTGTTGAATGTGGTTACAGGGCTACAAGTCAGCGCTCCCGCTCTGCTAACAGGCCCTCGCATTCGTTCCCGTATTTTGTCGATTGAAACAGGGAAAGAAAGGCTCGGGAAACCMATGGCCTGCAATGGCAGAAGCAGGACAGAGCCCGTGTTTAAAGAGCCCCCCGGCAGCAGCGCAGCCTCAGCTCCCGCGGGCGCAGCAGCAGCAGCAGCGGTWCCTGTGCGCGCTCCCGCAGGGACACGGGCACGAGCATCCCAGCATTCCAGCCGGGAATTCCAGCCGGGAACTGCGAGCGAGCCCCGCGGGCGCCTGCGGGGATAATGCCTGTTTTATTCGGGTAAGAAGGAAAATGTGCTGATGACATCCTTGACATTTAACGACGTTGCTTTCATTTTGAACACATCATTGAACAGATATTGAAGCCATTCATTCTGATAATAGACCCAGTGCTGCAGAGCTTTCATTTCAATAAAAATAAATAAATAAATTAATAAATTATATACAAAATGTAAACCCCAAACACTTTTCTGCGTGGGGTGAAGGCAGGGAATAGTTGTGACACCACATATGATGCATGTTAAGATCTTTTGAGCTTGCCTTCCTATGTGCATACATCTCTTTGAAAAACTGACTTCAGTTTCCTATTCTTGTCTGCAGCTTTTCCAGTTCTGAGATCAAGCTGCATATTATTCTTTTTCAGACTAGCTATGTTAAAATAAATGTTAAAACATACATATTACTTATATTTTCCAATCTGGCTGGGGCAGGTTTGGTTTAAATACTATTTTTTGAGASAAAATTGTAGCATTTTTTCTTATCTCACCAGTTACACTTTGTATCTATATTTTTCCAGCTTGTAATAACAAGGGCAGTTTGAAATKAAATCAAATTATTTGCAAAAACCACATGGAAATTTTCAGGTTTTGCYATGTCATTTTTATAATTGTTAGAGCATTGCCGCATTTATTTCCCCAAATTAATTTATTTGTACTTTCATGTAAAGTAATTCAATTAAAGGTGTTTGGGCAAAACTAAGTGTCATGGTTTAACCCCAGCCAGCAGCCAAGCCCCACACAGCCTCTAGCTCACTTCCCCAGCAGTGAGATCAGGGACAGAATGGGAAAGGTAAMATGTAGAAAAATCATGGGTTGAAATAAAGACAATTTAATYGGGAAAGAAATAGCCACGCACAMAAGCAAAGAAAATAAGGAATTAATTCACCCCTTCCCATGGGCAGGCAGGTGTTCACTGATCTCCAGGAGAGCAGGGCCTTATAATGCATGACAGTGACTTGTGAAGACAAATGTCACCATTTCTAATGTCCCTCCCTTCTTCATTCTTCACCCCACTTYATACACTGAGCATGATGTTGTATGGTCTGGAATATCCCTTTGGTCAGTTTGGGCCACCCATCCCAGCTGTGTCTACTTCCAATTTCTCATGCACCCCCAGTCTCCCCAGCGTGGCAGTACCAAAAGAGAAAAGTCCTTGGCTCTGTGCAAGCCCTGCTCAGCAATAACAGAAACAGCTCTCTATTATCAGCTCCGTGTTCAGCACAAATCCAAAACACAGCCACTGGAAAGAAAATTAAGTCTACCCCTGCCAAAGCCAGCACACTAGATATGATACATTCAAAGCTGAGGATCACTGTGAGGCTAAACAAGCCAAAATATATACCAAAATTGAAGTCCAAATTTTCCTCTTACAAATGGTGGATATTTTTGCCCAGTACATCTTAACATACTTTTGTGAAGTCAAACCACATTTATAACACAACAGCTGACATGAAAATAAGCCCTAAAATTTAGATTTATTTGCAAAAAAAAAAAAAGAAAAAGTAAATAGAAGAGTGATCCAACCAGTTTTTTGCCTTGGTCATTAAATCATAGAATACCRTGAGCTGGAAGGAATCCACAAGAATCAAGTCCTGCTCCTGGTCCTGCATAGGACATCTCAAAGAATCATGCCATGTGACATGGGAGTGCCATCCAAATGCTCCTTGCATTCTGGCAGGGTTGGTGCTAGGGTTAAACTGTTTCATCAGGAAAGTAATGATGTGTTAACAAAGATGTTTKAAGTAAAGCTGCTCACAAGATTAATGAAAGGAGTCTCTTCAGTGTTGCAGATGGAAAGGTGGGATAGACATCCACCTATGTAATGATGCCAGGATGGCTGTTCTGTGTCCCATGAGCCGATTATGACCCCATTCATTTTCACATATTAGAGGAAGGGCCGCACTCCTGCAGATTGTTTCTATTGTTATTGTTATGAATCCACATAAGGAAGGAACTCTGCAGTCAACACTCTGTCCCCATCCTCAGGTTTGAACCATCTGACACCCTTTTRAGACACCCTTTAAGACAAAGGTTTGAGAATATAAATGTTTTGTTTTACATCCAGGCACCTAACCTACTCCCTGCTGCTGATTCTACCAGTGAATCCCACAAGCAAATATTTCTATAGCCTTCTTTTCTTCTCAAGAAACTTTAGCATACGACAATGAACAAAACAACCTCACTTAAAGTCATTAGCTATGCACCAATGGGGATGTTTATATATGCAAATCTCTCTCATTATGTACTGCAAGAACTTTCCTGGTGATTTAAGAATTACCTACCCGCATATTTTGAGAAGCTCCAAGGCTAAGCAGCAGCTACTGATTGCACTTTCAGATTCAGACAACCAAAATGGCAGGTAGCTGCCTAAGCTGTTTTTGATCTTTCTTGCCTTTTGTCCCTACATTTTGCAGTTTCATAACCCGCAAAGAGAAAAAATGGTTTTTTACATCAATTTTCTGAAAGCGTAGATAGGTTAGAGATTGAAATCCACTCAGGTAATCCATCAGCACATAAATACTATTCAGATGTCAGGAACAATGGTAAATTTCTTTTGATCAATCCATCTAAATGYTCAAACACAAAGGACCAAATATTCATGGAGCTAATGAACCACCTGGTAATGAACAGTAAAAACTTAAGTTCTCTATAGTTAAAGGCAGTTTTCTGTCTCCTGTCATTTGGTATCAATGAGCAGGTTTCCAGCGCAGCTGAAGCAACACTAGATTTGAAAGATATATAAACATTGGTATCATCAAGAATATTAGCAGCTATGAAAGCCAAACCAAGCTTTTGCCAGCAGCTGCAGCTAGTATTTCCATTTCAATACAAAGGCTGCAAGCAAACAACAGCTCAGATTAGATCCTGGAGGTAGCAGGAGACAAACGAGGAGAGAAGAGCTTCTTCTAATGCAAACWAACATACTCATGGTAGTTTCTGTTTGAAATCTAACTAGAACATGAGTTCCAGCTGTTTTTTTCAGTGCTTTATTAATCTGTGAAGCAGTAACTTTAAACCCACCCTGCCAGAGTTCCAGGTAAAAGAGATGTAATAACAGGTAGATATTCAATGGAAAAAATTATCTTTCTAATTAAGCAAGATTTGAGCAGCRGACCATCATAAGTCAGTTGAAACTATAGACCTTGAAATGGAATACAAATTGAATTTCTCACTTTCTGACACTTGTGCCTGTGCCAAACAGTTCTCTGTAGCCATTTCTGGCATGATATCAGCCCTGGCAGCCCAAAGGGAAACCATGTCYTGGGGTGCCTCAGGSACAGCAGGACAAGGGAGGGGATTGTCCCACCCTCTTCTTCACTCAGATGGCCTCACCTCCAGTGCTGGGGGCACTTTTGGTCACCACCCTATAAGAGATACAAAACTAYTGGAGTGTCCAAAGGAGGACCACAAGCACAGAGAACGGCCTTGAGGGGAAGCTTTAGAAGRAGCATTTGAGGTCACTTGGTCTGGTCTGGAGGAGACTGAGGGGAGACCTCATTGCAGCCACAACTTCCTCATGAGGGGAAGAGGAGGGGCAGGCACTGATCCCTGTGGTGCCCATGACAAGACCCAAGGGAATGGCCTGAAGTTGTGTTGGGGAGGTTTAGGTTGGATATCAGGAAAAGGTTCTGCACCCAGAGGGTGGCTGGGCACTGGAATGGGCTCCTCAGAGAAGTGGTCACAGCACCAGCCTGAGAGAGTTCAAGAATTTGGACAGTGCTCTCAGGCACATGGTGTGATCTTTGGAGTGTCCTGTGCAGAGCCAAGAGTTGGACTCAGTGATCCTAGTGGATCCCTTCCAAATGAGGATATTTTATGATCCTAGATTCTATGATCGTCTTTTCGAAAGCATACGATATTAATCAAGTAATAAAACACTCTTAAGTGCTTTGTATGAGACTAAGCAGTAGTGAAATATCCTCCCTTCTGAAAGAAAAAATTCTTTCAAGAGTTGGGAGATTTATCTTTACAGAAATAAGATACTAACTTTTTTCATAGTATTTATTTTTTAAATTTATATATTATTTTTACATAAAAATAACATAAAAATGACATAACAAAAAATTGAAATATCAAAATCCTTTGATTGCCTTGCATTCCCATTCATTGTTCCTGAGGCACAATTGGGCTTTTTGCTACAATTTTAAATGTCTAGGTCCTGTATTTTATGTTAAAAAGAAAAAGAAAAACCTGCATCACATAAATAAAGTAAGGACTACTTTATAGTAATGGGATTAAAACTGCAAACCTGACATGAGCCTGATTATCACATGGAGAATCAATCTTTACTAATTGATTTCACAAATTCTTACCCTGAAATTGTGATGTTACACAAATCTCTACTCAGAGAGAATAGACRACCATTAAAACAGCAAATTTGAACACAGTTCATTGTTGACCACTGTTTTGAATTAATGAACTTAGCCCAAAACCTCTGAAATATTCTAYAGTGATAAACTAATTTTATCCTTTTAACTTGTAAGTCAAAGACAGTATGCTTCAGTTCCATATCAACAATAAACAACCATTAACAGAAAAATGCAAGCATAAAACCTCCATGGTTTTTGTGAAGCCATACTAAATGTGCTTCTGAAATAAAATATGCACACTGTTTTACAAAATATCTTTTGGGATAAAGTTAAGAGGATCTAAGATTGAATGTTTGGGAGTCCCTGAGAGAACTCTCCAAAGAATGTGTTATACAAGAGGGAGGTTACAACCTGCTCCAAACASTTATTCATTTGTCCTGATAATTGATGGATAATTTTACAAGAGTTCTCTAGATGTTACAGCATGATAGTTATGAACTATAGGTTAAAAAATAAGTGCACATAGCATACAACAACAAAAATTAAAACAAAAAACAAACAAACAACAAAAAACCCAAAAAACAAACAAACAAACAAACAAACAAACAAAAAACAAAACAACCTTGAGCTAACACATTTTCTTTCTCAAGGGAAAATTATTCTTTAGTGGCAAAAGTCATCTTTAGCCTTGCAACACTGCATTTTGGTCTCTGTCCCATAGAGCAGTCATTTAGTATCTGGCAAAAATTGTCTCTGTAGCAACAAGCGCATACATAATTGTCTGTTTGTTAGTTTAAGACACATAATGGGACCACATTTTAAATTGATTACATCCTTTAGGTAAAACAACATAAATATGCAGCTTGATCATGCATTTTAACTTGTTAACTCTCAATGCAAAGTCAACATTTAAATGTGTGTCCCCCACTTTTGGGGGGCACTGTTTATTAGCTGAGTGACCATCAGGTGGAGAGCTGCTTCAGTTCCCGTGGCAGTACTGTGTTGCTGCTGCCCTGCTACCAAAACTGTTGGGTTTTACACACAGGACAAATCCAGTGTGTAAAATATCAAGAAGGTCCTCAGTTCATACAGGGTGCCTGCTATGTATTTCCCTTCAAGTACTATAGAGATACACTCCTGAAAATGGTTTTTCAGATTTAAGCAACTTTCATAAGAAAGTCATGCAAAATTTTCAGATAAGAAAATGCCCCAGCCCACCGCAATTACCAGATTCTGAAGCTCAAACACCACATGGCTCTAAAGGAATGGTTTAAATGTTTCACAAACTGAATATGCTTCCTGCTTAGCCTGYCATGAAAAGACCTGATAAAGCACAATCAGTATCAACAAACCAACTATTTAGACAAATTTTCTTGGGAAGACACGCTTGGGTATTCAGAAAGGTGCCCTAACATGTGTTTTTTTGTTTAGCAGAAATACCTCCAGAAATGGTGAAGGATGATAGCAGGAACTGTTCTGCTGTAATCCAGTGTTGTTTTTCATAYTAATAATTTTCTTCTACATTTTCTTCTACCAGTATCTTCCTTTTTTTCCTGATGCTTTGCTCAGTCTGGTGCCAATACCAGACTAAAAAGTAGGGATAAGATCCACCTACAAAGATAAATTTAGCCCAAAGGACTCACATAATTTAAAAGTATTTGTCACAGTTACCACACATACATCTGCCTAGCAAATAGACCAACAGTGTAAGCCTTAAACAACCTGAAATCCTAGAGCTGATTACTCCAGGTTCTTAATATCCAAGGGATTTCTCTTTTCTTTCAAAAGTCCTTTGGTAAACAGACCTGTCTAACAAATTCTAATCCAAGGAAAACTGGGCCAGATTTCCCTTAGCACCGGTCGCACAGTACAATTCAAAATTTGAAATGTAATATTCACAGGAGGAAGGGTATGAGGAGCTGGTTGGTGTTAGCACAGCTSCATTTCAAAGCGTGCAAGGAGCCTTTCCCCACTGAGTTACTCTCAACCTAACCAWTCCAATGCAGAATTTGACAGGCTCAGACTCTGAGTAAACTTTTTTTTTGGTTTTTGCATTTTTCTTTGGAAATGGATGTCCTGGTGCCCCCTTTCTAGGGAGGAATATTGCTGCTGACAGTCACTGCTTATCAGAAGAGACCACTCAAGTCTTTCCCAGCTGTGACCCTGTGCATCTCTAAACAGAAATTTAAGGGCTTATGGTTTCTGGAGATGGCTGCTTTTTACAAAACCTGTTTGCTTCTTTGAATGTAAATTCTCTCCTTCTAACTTCTCTTTTTTGTTACTTTTATTTTTTTTCTTCAGTATGCAAATGTCATTAAAGACATAATACAAGTCAAAATTTTTGTAGCTATATAATTAATACACTGGTCTGGCCASTCCAGGAAATGTCCTTGGTTTTAAAACTTCAGGAAATTCTCTTCAATACTAAATTCTTAACTTTTGAAAGACACTAGTTTTTTCCCTTGGAGTACTTGGGGAACTTTGAAACAATTGCATATATGAGTCATTCTTCTTTTTAAAATACATCATAAATCAAASTTTGTTGCAACTATTATATAAACTATTACTCATTTTGGATGTTGGGAAGACTAGAAACCAAAGAGCAGTGCCTTTTAGCCACTACACATTTATGTGTTATCTGCTTCCAGTCTTAAAAATTCATTTTATCTTGTTCCTATTTGTCCTATCTGCATTATTTTTTTAAATCTGATTTAACAATATTTCATAGTCTCCCTGATAAAATACTCCTAAACAATTTTAATTTCTTTCACAAATATTTTCATAAACATGTTTAACAATTGAATTTGTTTTCATTGTCCAAGGCTTAGGGGACATCGAAGTTGTGTAACTAAGAATAACTTGATTCAAAATGTTTCATTATTTCCTCAGCAGCATCCTTGACAGCACTTTTTTAACATTAAAATATGATTGGAAATTTATTTCTTTAGTGAATTGTATTTACTTTCCCATATCTGCAGCCATAGGGCCAGAATACTGAAGGATATATTAATCACTGGTTTTCTCTGTTGTTTTGGTTTGGAGGCAGAGTTATGGAAAACAACAAAATCTAATGTCCTGAAGCTTTAAAAATGAGATTTTATTGAAGCACAGCTCAACATATACAGCAGAAAACATCTAATAATTTGCAGAGTTAAATGCAACATCCAAGAAGAATATTGGTGGACAAAAAAAAATATGATTTTGCCTTCTTACATGCTTATTGCCCTCTTTCACTGCAATAAGCATTATAGACATACACACAAAGAAATAATATTACAGAATAAGCATATCCAAACCCTTGTATGGTAATTGCTCAAAGTGAAAGAAACCCTGTAGTACTTTTAGATATGTCAAACTGGCACAGACAAGTCCAAATAAAATGGTCATCAGCTGTTCCGATATCACAAAATATTAAAAGTACAAATACAATTATACATGCTAACGAAGACTGAAGACAATGCCTCAAAACAGGACAATCCACAAAGGTTCTAGCAGAGGACACAGGACTCCATGCTGCCAACAATATGCCTTATGAAAATATGAGCACCTCAGTCCTTGAGCCAATTACCATAAACATTTCCTGAACAACAAGATTTTTYGTAAATCTAAATTATAAGTTACTTGGCAGCTTTTCCCAGAATCTGATCCAGCAGTCTGAGAGAGCCTATGACTCATAGGTATAGAGTTTTTCTATAAATTTTGTAAGAATTTTGACTGGAGATGGCGAAGGATATCTCTAATTGAACTGTTCTTTTCTTTTCAAMTTACTGCCATGACTAAAAAGCATAAAATACAGTAAAGGCAGTGGGGGTAACATGAAGATTATGTTTACCTTGTTTATTTATTTTAATGTCCTTCCACATTTCCACCTATGGTGGCTTCAGAGTTGCTGCTCTGATTCACAGACGAGGATCAAAAGTAAAACAATGTCTGACTGCTCAAAAAAGCACAGGTCATGTTGTAGTGCAGTGCTATCAGCACATTTTGTGATATGTGGCTCACCAAAGGGAAAAGACCTTTCTAATGCACCAGTAGAAATTTAATGCATTGTTTTAGTACACCATCTGTAGCCCAAGCACTGCAGTCCCCTTGAGTATATAGAAAAGAGTGAAGTATCTTGGAAATGTGATTAATTTCTGGCAATTCAGGTAGCTTTCTCTGTCAAATTCTGTCTGACACAGAAAGATAAAACTTGGTGGTTTTGTGTTGGTTTTTTTTCTCATTTATTACATGAAAGGGAWAGCACAATAACAATGAAATTCACGTCTAAACTGAACCATTTTCTCAGCATGCTACCCTTCAGTATTCCTAGGTGGCTTCTTTAGAGGAGTGACATACTATTCATGGATTTTCTCTGACACGGGTGAATAAGCTAGGCTTTCTTTAAATAAGCTATGGGATCCTGTAGTTCCTTTCTTAGAGGATTTAACCTAGCTAACTCATTATACACAGACAGATATACTCCTTTCCATTACATTGAGTGAATCATACACTGTGACACTACATGAACTTTAATGATGTGGTCTTATCAAAGCCACAAAACATTCAGCATTCAGACTTCTTGGAATATCTCCTAGCTTCGTGTCCATTTATAAAAAGGCAGATAATGCCAGACCCTTTTGACCATGTTTGTGGTGACAGGCTGCCAGTATAATGAAAAATTTTCTTCTGATTTTATGAAACCTCATTTCTGATAGATCTTTTTTGGCAAATTAGTGAATCTTTTCCTGTTATGAAAGGCAGGAAGAGGTAGATTGGTTAACAAACCCATACATTTATTGCTAGAGTCAAAATTTTAAAGGTTCTGCATACCATGGATGCTATAGCCTGTATGCTATTTCTCCAAGGAGATGATTGATATGTCTCGGGGGAAAAGAGTGAAACACTGTTTAATGCCAAAAAACAAACAAAACAAAAAAAAAAAAAAAAAAAAAAAAAAAAAAAAAAAAAAAAAAACCAAAAAAAAAAACAAAACTGAAACAACTTTGTAGCCACGTTTAATTATTTTGGGAGAGATTCAGAGCCCATGGAAATCAATGGAACTGTTTCAATGCACTTTTGATCAGGCTCATAAATAGAATTGCTTTGAGAATCACTGTATTGCAGCAATTCAATACAAACTGCTTCAGAGGATTTACTGAACCTCCAGAGCAGAAGTGTTGGAATTTCACAGAAAATAAAAACTTCCACATGTGATTTGGATCCTTGCACACTGTAGCATTGAGAATGYAGGAGAAAGAAAGAGTATACTTGGTATTGTTGCAGGGATTAACTACTTTGCTAATCCTTGCATGTAGCTCTGCTCCCTCATTCCCAGGATCCATTGGCAGGAAAGCTCCAGTTTTCCTCAGGAGCCACGCTGGCTGCCAGACTGACAGTGCAGAAGAAACTACATCAGTCCTGTGTGAGGAGCGACAGTAAAACCTCTTTTTATAGATGCCTTGCARCTGAGGTGGGCACCCAGTGCCTGGTATTTACTTGGGGTTTCAGGCTCTGCCTTCAGGGCTCTGAACCAAAGGAGTGTTTACCCTKTCAGCCATGGCAGATCCCAGGTGTAAAAGCTCTCTTCTGCTTTTCGTGTCTCATTGTGTTTTCGTGCTTCCATTACAAACCAGTCTCAAAGCATTGAATTCATCTTGATAGAATGAACTCAGAAATAAGCAGAATGGGTGTCTTCTCCTTGGCAGCACTTTACAACCTCCCTSAAGATCGAGCATGGACAACAAAAAGATGAGAGTGTGTCAGGACACTCTGAGTTCTTTGCTCTATCGACTTGAGCAAACCAGGTAACTTCTCTGCCTGTTCCAACACAGCCTTACTCTCAGCCCTCTGCCTGCAGAACACACCTGCATGAGGGAAATTCAGGTCCATAACATTTCTTTTTCATTTGCATGAATATGCTATTTATGCATATCTGTTCAGATACTCAAAACCCAACAAAATCAGGTTTTTTTCCATGTTCTTAAGTTTTATCTCCTCTGCTTCTGGGTATTTTGTTGTATATTCCTTTTAAACCAGATCCCTTGGTACTGTGCAAGACCTCTGAGCACAAAAGAGCAGCAAGGATGGGAATTTTCCTTGTTTTTGCCTCTATTTGTTGCTTAGGTTTGATGGCACATGGATTGTTACTATYACGTTAGCTGGTTATGCTCCCAATACTGCTCTCCATTCTGCACTATCTCAATTGGTAGTGACACAGGACAAAGAAATGTGTGTTCGTTGTTTTTTACATTGCTACCCAGACAGGTCCAGGAATCCAAATTGGTTTGCTTCATCTTTCCCACTCCTACTTCACGTGCAGATCACCAGGAAAAAGTGAGTGGTCTCCCTGTCTGAAACCAACATATGACATTCCTGTATTTGGGATAGGATAAGAAACAGCATGGAAAACAAAGGGTACCCATATAAAATCAGATACATAAAAACAAAACAAAACAGAAAATCCCAGTGCATTGGTCAAGTGCTAGAAAGATGTCAGAATTACTCAGGAAGGCAGCTCAGGAATTACTCAGGAAGAAGGAAAACCTACTATTACTTTTACTGGGTGATTATTTTTGGTTCCAAAGTATAACCAGCAATACATTGAATGTACTGGTGTTAGATCTTCTGAGGGGATGAAATACTGTAGTCAAACAAGGGTATGTAAAGATATATCAGGAACAAAGGAAATCCATGCCACTGTATTGAAGGCAAAAATTTTCCTTGGTTGTGTTTATTGTATTGCTGTTTGTGCATGTTTTTCACACTTTCTTATTGATGATTTTACAAAATATAAAAGGGAAAATGAAGCTCTTTTATCTGTTTCGTTTCTCTGGCATACTAAATCTAATGACATAAAATTCAGATAATATACAAATCACATATATATCTTTCGAGATTTCAAACACAGACCTAAAGTAATGAATCAAAACAGCACATGAAMACTCTGGGCTTCTGTTTGGTTAGCTTTACCTTCTAACACTCTGCAAAATCCTGTTATCGGTTGGGAGGGACAACACTCCACCTTGCTGTGTTATTTCATACACAAAGAGCAGTCAGCTTTTTCTGCTTCAGACAAATTTATTTTCTGTGGAGAACAACAGTAGCTGCAGCAATGCTGCAGAAATAGCAACAAGAGCAAGGTGTTCTCTGTGAGAGCAGTGTTGTGACCCCACAGCTAGCGAGTTACATAATTGCAAAAAGTCTTAGTTACTTCAATCTAAAATAAACATGCCAGCACAGCCAGAGGTTATGTGTACACCGCGAAATTCACTTTGAAAGACAAGAAACATTCGAGCTTATGGCCTGCCTTTCAGAAAAGAAGGCACAGCTATTACCTAACTGAAAAATTCCTTTATTACTTCTTGCAAGCATACTTATTGATAGGGCA
>NW_026623569.1:471081-474293 GCF_030028575.1 Malurus melanocephalus
AACAAACCAACAAAAGAAACAAGGATGCCCCCAAAAAAACCCTACCCAATCCAAAATCCAACAACAACAACCAACCAACCAATCAAACAAAAAAGCAACAAAAAAAACTCCCCACACAAGCAAAAAAAGAGAATATTACTTATTTTTCCTTATCCTGTTCCAACAGACTATGTTTAGGAATTCCCTGCTGGATCTCTGCACTGACTGATACATCCAACTTCCAGATTTCCAGCTTTCTCAAGATTTAAAYTGGAAAACTTTCTGACTGATAACATACAGCCCCAGGTCTAGGGCACCCTTCCAATGAATCAGTGAGGAARGTTATTGAAGTGATCTCACCGCATGTGCAAGAATGGAGAAAAGCTCTCTGTTTGCCAGCAAATCAAAGATCAGACAAGACTGGGGCAGGACACACAGTTGCAGAGCACTGCTCTGGTTGGTTATTTCACACTAGAAAAGGCTTCCATAAATAAGGGAAAACATACATACAGAGGGTGCATGTTGTGTCCAAATAGAAATGGTGAAAGAATACGACACTAACAGCAGAGTTCAAAAGCACTACTCCYATTATGATTTCCTTTAAACAGCTCTCTCTTGTATTGCTAATTTTGCAGGTCAGGGGGTTGGGTGTCAGAGGAGGGCTGTTCCTTCCCAAGTTTGTAATTATCAAATAATTTATTAAATTATTAAATGATAAGAAGRTAACATTTGAAAACTCAGGAAATCATATGACACATCAAATATATATTCATACTTCTAACACCCATCTTCATTAAATGCAGCCAAGCTCACATCCTTAAGTAGAGAAAAACTTAAGTAGAATAATTGCTACTGTGCTTGAATGTAATTGAATTGTGATTAGGATGGCAAAAGTACGTCATATCATAATGAGGGTATTGAAACAGTGGAACAGGATGTCCAGAGGGGCTGTAAATGTCCCCTCCCTGGAAACATTCCGGGGGGATGGATGGGGCTTTGTGCAACCTGGTCTGGTGGAAATCATCACTGCCCAAGGCAGGGGCTTGGACGAGATAATCTCTGAAGRTCCCTTCAACCAAAACCATTCTGTCATTCTCTGTGAAGATTGAATCACAAAGATACTTTCCACAAAGATGACCAGGACAGCTCTCTCAGCTCATATATATATTTCATGACCAGTGCTGTGAAGGTTTAGTTCTCAAAGTATCAAACGAATATTGCCACTTCTTTTATTTATATTATGAAAAGGAATTCAGCATTGTGCAATTATTAATGTTGATTTTTCTCCACCCTGCCTCCAGTAAAAGGCTAATTTCTCCAGTCTTTCATTTCACTAACTGCAATTTGTCCTGCAGTGAGACTTTTTTGGTAAGCAGCACAAAAGAGCAGCCCCAGCACCCACTCTCTGGGGTTGCTCACTATCTTTTACATGGGGAAAGAGACAGATACAGCTGAGAATCTCAGGTTGCAGAAAGATTAAGCCAGCCACAATTACCATTATATTAATTTGCTAATAATTCAGTTGAGATTTTAATTACACTAGGACAATTAATTTTATTCATTGGAGAACAATTAAATTAATCAGAAATTCAAGATAGTAGCATTGTGGCAGTATAGCCACATTAAAGTTGAAATATAATCTCTCATTACTGTTTTCTCCTGACAGAGTAGTTTTATTTACACAGAATTAGTATACAGGCATCTTCTTTAMGAAGACAATGAAATTTTACAAACAAAACTTTGGATATTTTTAACTAGAGCCATCATAAACAGACTTAATTTGAAGATAAAATGGAAACCCATATTTTTTCCAGGAATTTCGTGGTAAAWGTCTCCTTAATATTATTACAGAGAATATTTTCCTTTTCTGACCATAGAAAACTTGCTGCACAGTACTTACCCAGTAATCAAAGCTGACATACCACTGGCCTTATTTAGTCTAAGGTTTTTGAAGCATTTGTCCTTTTTACACCACAAAACTGTGGCAAAAAGAAGCACACCTCCGGCCTCAAAAGAGGTCTTGTTATTCCTGAGCCATTTAGACAGACATTGGTCTAAAATTTTCTTAAAGACCTTCAGGAACAGAAATTTCACAGTACATATCACAGCACTTTGTTCTTCTTAGCAGAGCTGCCCCTTAATTGGCAAGAAAAACAAGGGATTAAAACTGCATCTCTGCAGGGTCATTTATTACCAGCTTGTCTTGATAACCTGTGTGATTTCAACTAAAATCATCTCCATCCCCRTTGGCGTCTGTGTTCAGGACTTTATTGTGCATTTTATAAATCTTCCTGTTGTTACTTTAATTAGCACAGGAACTGCCAGCAAAGCCGAGCCACAACTATTAACATCCAGYCAGGCTTCCTTAGGCAGGATTCTCCCTTGGAAAGTAGTATTCCAGTCACACTATTCGTGATTAACTGCTCAGGATTTCTATTCAGCCAGGGAACATGTACTTCTTCACGCTAACTAAGTTTGGAAGAAAAATTCTCCTTTGGTGAAYGCAGCTCCCTCTGTTCCCGGTATCTTTGTAGAGAGCCACATCTCGTGTAAGGAGAAATGTTTGATTTGATGCCAAAATGCTTACAAACCAAAGAAACTATTGAAAATTAACCATAACTGGGGACTTAACTATTGAGCAGGGTCTAGCAGTTTCCTACCAAACAGAGAAATGAAGCTGTCCCTGGAAGTCTGGTGGGGAGGAAGCAATTACTGCCTCAACGACTGAGTTTAAAGTCTGCTTAAAAATTAGGTTTCAAAGACTTGCTTTTCAAAAAGATGACAAGCTTTCATACAAGACTATATTCCTTGTACCTCATTGAAGAGTACATCCCATTTTACTAAATCCCAATGAGATTAAGGGGATATCTCATTCATGCCACCAGTCAAACCAAAAATCAAATCACARGAACAGAGAGCAGACTGACAACAGGCCACTGCAAGAAAGGCAGCTTCCAATTCATCATCAGTACCAGCCACTACAACTTAAGCCTTAAACTCTTCACCAGGGGAGGAGGTTTAGCTTTCTCTAGAACTTTAGTGGGATATTTTGACTCCATTTTAATTAAAGGTGTTTTCAGCTTTTCAACTGATTTCAACCAATAATCAAAATGTGTTTCCATATTACCTGGGGRAAAAAAAAAAGGAATGGGCTTTCATTCAAAATTACATGTTCATTGATCTCTGCAACAAGACAATTCTTTGAAATTTTGTTTTGTTGGGGGTTTTGGGGG
>NW_026623569.1:474358-539306 GCF_030028575.1 Malurus melanocephalus
GGACTTAATTGAGATTACTCTCATTTTCTCAAAAATTTTTATTAAACCTACATGGCTGGAAAATTGATGATTGATTCTGCCAGCTAATCCAAAAAGAGAGAACCACTAAGAATTATTTTGCCTTCTGCTTTCTCTTCTAGAATGTGCATTTTCAGGCTTTCAAGAAAAATTACTTTACACTTATGCCCTTGAAATGCCCAATTCTACCCCATAAAAACATGATTAGAAGAGATAGGGTTAAGAAGCATATGTATTTCCTTATTTTACTTTGCTTCAAAACAGATAATCAGGATTAATTTTGCTCCAGAGCAGAGTCTTTTATGAATCCATAAATTCTAGTTAAAATCCAGTGAACATTCATTCCAAGTCCTTTGGTTCCTTTCTATGATCTGTGCATTATTTTATTTCTTCAGTAACGTACGCTTAAGTACAGTGTGTGCTTTGCTTTAAGTTCCCCTCCTGTTTTCYTGTTTCAGTGCTTTTAAAGCTTGAGAGTGAAACGAAATACTGTGTTTTGCAGAAATCCATAATATTTTATTTTCAAATAGTTTTCTTAATTAATGCAGCAGGCAGTTCTTTTCTTATAAACAAACACAAACACAAACAAACAACATAATCAAATAAAACCTCCAAATACAAAGAATCCACCCGAAAAGAAGTACTCAGACTGTTGTCTTGATGGCAAAAGTATCCAGGTTCCTATTAAAGGATGTGTGTTGCATTGCAGAGCACATCTAATTAGAAATTTAGCTATCACAAATGTTGTATCACAGATTAGACATTTGAGAGTAATTTACTGCATTTTACATGTAAAGACAAATCAAAAATTAGGAACTGGAATTAAATAAGTGCTCTATTTCTGCAAAAGTGACCATTTGTTGCTAAGCATAATTCTTTATCAAAGAGGACTGCTAATGACAAAATCACTATCAAATGGAATGCCATCCCAACTTCCATTAACTCTCTRGGGAAGATGCTGAAAGACTTTCAGTTCAAAAGATTACACTACTGATGAGCTTTTGAAGTTCTGAGTTTATCTGAAAATATACACTTAGAAGTATATTTTACATTCAGAGGCTGCTGCTCTAAACGTCCAGATTCAGAATTTGGGTTTTCTTCTCTTTCTCTTTGCTCATGAAAATGCTGCTTTAGAAATGGGTACTCGTATGGATATGTGGGATTATCTTGGTAAAATTCAGGTCATGCACTACTGTGATGAAAAGTAAAAAGGAAAAACTTACTTGTTAGGCATGTTTTTCATATCAAGCCAGAAAAATCCATGTTGAAAAAATCCACATTTTAATTATACATGCTGTTTACAAAATTTTTACAGAACTGKTTTTTTTAATATAAAAATTGCCAAGTAATTAGTTCTAATGCAGTTATGGATCAATATTCTTGCAGTATATGACTGCAGAAAGACTAGAAGTAGAACAAGAAGGATATTCACACAGTGTATTGATTTAGGGAGGATTCCTGAGATATATCTGCTCTGGCCTGAACCCTAACCCCAGAACYACACCCTAACAAATTCTAAAAGATACAGAGTGAAGAATACAGCATGTAAAGCATACTTAAAAACTTAAAATCACTATGCAGCAAGGTAGGAGAAAATCAAGCTCATGGTGGAAATTAAGGRTGAGTCTGCCACAGACATTACAGGAGTGTGTACAGAACTGTAGTGAAGATAAGACTATTTTCAGTCATCCATTCTACCTTGCATGTTAAAAACTGCTGGGGAAGGGAGCACCAGACAGGAAGGGAGAGATCCTAGCAAGGAAATTATATTGGCTAAGGGCTATATGCAAAGCATAAAACACAAAATCCAGATAAAAAGAAATGGAGCAAAATGCAAAGCAGTATTTTTGCCATAGGGAATACCACATAATTCACTAGAGAAAATGGATTACATGGCCTGACAACAGTAAGGGAATGCCAGAGACTGTTCTCATAGCAGAACTAAGCTATAATTGCTGTATTGTTATAATTTTTATTGGGCAAAAACTTGCAGCTTTCACTCAGTCAGCTCTCACATTAGTGCTACACAGCATTTAACAAGTAATTTAGGCCCCATTCTGCATTTGAAAAATCTGGTATTACTCTCTATGGAAACTTTTGACCTTCCTCATCTAAAGCACTGTCAGACATGTCAAACAAATTGCTGCCACAGTATTTGCTATGGAGTCAGAGCTGCTCTTTTTCTTCAACACCATGAAAAGGGTAGAGACATGCAAGTYTCAGACCTGAACTATAATTTCATCCTGTACTCCTAAGGCATGAGAATGGCAAGTAAAGGGGAGACAACAATCCAGAGAAATTGTGAAACTGGTGAACACACCTGTGATATATCCCAGCACATTTGGTAAAAAATGGCAAAAATTTGGCAAGGTGCACCAACCGTTTTGGTCACTCCTCCAGAAAATACAGCCATGTAGRACCCTTCACTGGGCCAGAAGCAACATCTCCTTTTCAACTGGAAACTTTTTTACTTGTCACCAAGATCATTTGCTTTAAATCACTGAGAAATCAATTGTGTTGACATGCCACTACTGTGTTCCTCCAGGGCCTCCTTTAGTGGCTATCATGTCCTTTCTCTTAAAACACATCATGAAATTAATAATTTGGATGGCAAGTGATTACCCTCCTGGGGTTTCTCAATTGGTTTCTCCTGTCTTTTTAAAACATTAATAATTGACATGAATTTTCTCATTACTGTCCCAGCAGTTCATTTGATGGACACTTCACAATGAAATATCTACAATAGATTTTTTTTTTGTTTATTTTTTACGAAGTGCCTATAGTTAAATAGCTTTGGGGGAGTGTCACAAAATAAAGTGCTGAAACTTGAGAGTAATGCGCTCAGATCACAAGTTTATGTAGGGTGGGGGTTGTGGTCTATATGCACACTGACAGCACTTGTCAGTGTCCTCAGCAGTGGCACCCAGTCGAACATCAGGTGAATTTTCCTGAGATACAGTCTTCTCTGATTATTCCAAAATCTTAGAGTGCTGTAGCAAAATACTATTATTGTGTATCAGATGCCCACCTTTGGGAGCAAAGATTTTTGAGAGCTCAAAAGCTGTTTTAATAGCTGTTTTAATCCTCCTTTAGTGTTTCAAGATATTRGGGAAAAAATTCTGCATCCATGGTTTTGTCTTGGTCCTGTTGCTCTCTAAGCACATAGTGCTACCTACACCACCGTCTCAGGGTTATCACAATTTCTGCAACGATTTACCTCCAGTTGCAGCAACTATCTTATGGAGCCTATGCTTGACTTCCCTTTGGCCAAAAGAATTCTATTCATGTAGTTCTTTGTGTTATTTCAAAATGTGCCTTCCATTTTTTTTTTTCAAATGTACTTACTGAATCAGCTTACATGGTGCCACGTTCACCTACTACTCTAAGCAAAGACATGATCTCTGGAGACCTGCCCAAAATCAAACAGGAAGGTGGCATCAAAGTTATGAGCTCTTGCTACAAYATGCTGTTCTGTGCTGTTTTGTTTCAGTGGATGACTGGAGAGAGACTATTGAAAACCTCACGATTTCTGGTTTTAGCCTACGGCAGTACTCACCACTGTTTCCTGTAGCTATGTCTTTTTTCAGTAGTATCCAAAATGCAGTACAGTCAATACCCATTTTGTTACCTGAGACAGCACTACTCCCCATCCTGGCATTATTGTGAACAAGTGAAGAAGTATTCTGCCTGTCTCAAGCAAAGTCTTAAGGTGCTGCTAGATAAATACCCACAGAGGGAGCACGGAGACACACTGGAGACAATGAACTCCTTCTCACTCCAGAGACTGCTATCCGTTGGCTCCGTGGCTCCATATAGTTGCCAAAGAAAAATAGGAAGTTGTCCTTCTTTCTACTTGTGTGGCTGGAGCTTGAAGAATTTCTCTCATTTTTGTCTGCTTTCTGGTGGGAGACTTTGAAGTGGGAGATACAAAACTACACAACCAGACAACAGAATGGCTCCAGCCCTTCAAAAGGAGTGAACAGTTGAAATAAAAAGATATTCAGTGCAGAAATCTACCTTACTGCTATTTCAATATGCCAATAGGAAATTGTTCTCTGCTCCTTTCTCTTTCCAGCTAAAAGTTAATAAATAATGAATTCACCTGTTACTGCTTTTATTTACCCAACAGGACTCAAAAAACAACAGGGTCATGCAAGTCACTCTTGGTTGCCAGACATGGACTGGACTGAGGTTAGCAGCTTTTTTTATTAATCATGCACACTACAATGCCCACAGCAAAAGGGAGAGATGTGCATTGCAGTGGACTACTTTAGATATGGAAGCTTCTCAAAGATAATTTTGTTCTGTTACATTATTCCTTGAGCCTTTTCTCCTCAGTAATGTAGCATGACACTGCCATCAAATGTTAGTACTGTGCCAAAAAATGCCTTTGGGAATGCAGTGCCTCATCTCTATTCTTCCTTGCTTTTAACTCCTGTGCATCYCAGAGAGTCATTATGATGATTCTTTCCTACAGTTCCTCTAGTGATTGGATCTGTAAGGAACATATGAGGAAGTTTCAAGCACTATGTATCTTCTGGGAAAATTTTGGCATTGGCTGAATACCTCATATTTTGCATCCTTAATTCTAGCATAGTAATTTAAAAGCATTCAAACACAAAACCTGTTTTTTTCTAGTAACCAGTCTGGGAAAAAAATTAAAACCTCATCCCATATAACTGAATTTCCATCTGTAGAGAAGGATCAGATCCTTGGGAGAGCTGAGATAACTGCTCCTTGAGTTCATGCAGTAATTGGCATCAGGAATAGCTGTTCCTAAAGGCAATCATTCAGTAATTTGCTGGTACATTTCACAACCATTTGCTTATACCACAAGAAATTTGACCCTCAGGCMTCCTGGGTTCTGCAGAGACTGTGAACAAATCTGTTTTTAAGAATCTGGTCCCTCTATTTCTTCTCCTTCCAGCTCCATGAATTCTCTGTATTTGCCTTTAACTTTTTACTTTTGTATTGAAGCAGTTTGGGGTTCTTTATTTTTGTTGTTTGGGGTTTTTTTCTRTTCTGTTTTTCTATAGTACAGCAGCAACTTTAGCAGGCCATTGAGAACAAGTAAGCGCTTGCCTCTGTTCCATTGAAGCAAAAAGACAAAAGGCTCTCCCAGACTGCAAGGCCGG
Organism: Malurus melanocephalus; assembly: GCF_030028575.1. Lineage (NCBI taxonomy): Eukaryota > Metazoa > Chordata > Aves > Passeriformes > Maluridae > Malurus > Malurus melanocephalus. Next base: position 479,512 of record NW_026623569.1, read on the forward strand.
CAAGGCCAGTGCTGATCTGTGGTGGCAATGCACACACAGCCCACCCAATCACTGCAGAAATGGGCCCTGAAGTGGTATAGGTTTGTCCAAGACTTGACCTCAGAGCCCCAGCCACAGTGAGTTTATGATAGCTCAGTCAAATGATAGCACATCTACAGAAACACTTCACAAACCGACCTCTAACGCCTAACAGGAATCGCTCTTTCATTCATTCACCAGCAAATCCCTGTTTCACTGTATAAAGAAACCACAGATGTTGTCAAACAAATGCCTGGGGAACTCTGGGACAGAAAGAACAATGATTTTTTTTTCCTAATCCTTCGCTTCAGAATACTTCCAAAAGACCAAACTGCTTGAGGTAAAGTTTCCTGACTTTTTCAGACACAAGCCGGCACATAAAAATTTCAGCTGTAGGGTATCTAAATTGCCAAAGTTTTTAGTAACTCAAAACAGGCTCTTACAAAAGTTTTAGCAGCTACTAGCTCTGCCTACAAATCTAAGTACAGAGGACATACATTTAAGTATTGAGAATAACAGCATCATGGCTGTAGGACAATTCAGTCTGATACTAACAGTGATGCTATAACCAAGCAGACTGTATATAAAAGAGCTGAGATGAACTCCATCTTTAAAAAACTTTTATGCCCTACCATAACATCATCATTTTCTTTTTGCTAGATGTGTCAGAGAAAAATGCTATCTAAGGCATTTGGAATTCAAGACTAGAAGCCTCAGAGATGGCTTTTGAAATGTGGAGGTGTGTGATAAATCTATCAGATAGTTCTGCAATTTTTAAGAGATGGATATGCTTTTTGTGCATATGCGCAGTAACCCAACCTACATAAGCTTTCTCTCCTACTAATATACTCTTAAGCATTGGTATTCAATACTTCATTTGGTTTACAAGAAAGAGAAACATCACTACAAAATTTAGAGACTGAACAAAAAGCAGCATTTCATACCAGTAAGAGAAATGAAAATTTTGCCTTCACCTACTATCGAAGCTAACAGTTGTGACTGTGCCCCTAAACAGAGCAGCAGAGATAGCAAATACATATATTTGTTATTTAGCACAAATAACAAATATTTTGTTATTTAGATCATTCAAGCAGAATTTAGTTTATGGATTATTTTTCCCTGTAATGTCTTCTACACTGGAAAACATCTTACAAAATCAGAGTGGAATTGCATAAGGGACAGCTTTTACCTTGCTCCACTTTGCACATAAATATCAAGATATCATAATACCTTCTCTGTTACAAAGCCCTGCTGTTCACTTGCATCACAGTTGGAAAGTATAAACATGCTTCAAAGCAAAAATATTTTGTAGGAATTTTTCTATTACTCTCTTTAATTGAAAATTTTTAGCCACCATAGCACAACACAATATATTGTAGAACTCCTATTAGGCATCAACAAAATTGCTTTGCTACAGTAATACAATAGCAAATAGGATTCAAAAGAAGTAATCTAATTTTTATCTAATTCTAGTAATTTGATTTTATCAGTTATAGCTGTGGAAATCACAGTTGTAGCATTAAAGCATTCTACTTTCCAAGCTAGCATAAATTGAAGCACTTCAGATTCTTCCTTRTTATTTTTAGATGAGAGTGAATAAAAATAATTTTAATGTATCCTGACCAAACTACTGCTTTGTGTACTCACCCACGACCTTCAGGATTTTTGAATGTACAGAACAGCCACTGCACTCTTGAACATATAAGGTAAGAGAAAGGGCATGGTTCTTCCTGTCCTGGGGCATGCTGTCCTATGAACATTCAATTTTTGTGGGGTTTTATGACTTTTTGTTTTGTTTTGGTTTTTTTTTTTTAATCCTAAGAATGCCATGCCAATTCAGTTAGCCAGTCTTTAATGGGGCTTCCCTCTTCCTCACAGAGACACTCTAAATGAAATGGTCATAAATGTTGACATGCTTTTTCAGCAGAAAAGATACATGTCACTAACATCAGGAGAAGAACAACACACAGAGGTCTTACTGGACTGAGAAATTCGCAATTGAAATGGATAACAAGCCACAYTGTTTTAGTGTCCACCTACCTGATTCAGCTCATGGTAAGTTCTGGGTTTTCCAGAGCATTGCACACCAATGTGTTCTCTCACATACCTGAAAGGTCCCTAGCAATATCTGCTGTGGAACAGAAAAATGTAGCTTTTCAGAAATAATAAGGGAACAGGAACTATCTTTCTAGGCTAGTTTAGTCAATCCAGTTTGCAATGACCATGAGTCCTGAAACATGGGGAATGAAACTGCAATGATGACAAATTACACATTTCATTCACTCAGCAGGTATTTTTTAGTACCTTACAAATGTCAGAAATAATTTCAGTGCCTTTGCGAACCTCTATAGTAAAGATCATCCTGAAGAAAGGGAGAAGGGAAAGCAAGCCAACTTTTTACATTAATGTTTAAAAAAATTGCAACCCTTAGTCAGCAAATTTCAAGGACCTTGAAGGGAAAGATGCTGGATCCACTCTATAGAAATGGGGGAGTTTATTCATGGTGTCATAACAGGTCATATCAGATCCAGGCAAAGAACATATATTTGATTTCTAGACTTTGTAGACTTGTTGTAACACATATCATGGCCTATTCAATTACAAAATATTTTAGTATGTATTAACCATTTAATAATGTCATAGTTGTTTTGAACCTTTATGGAAGATTACAAAAGCATTTTTACCACAGAACACAGTATTTTGAAACTAAGCATCAGTAGTTAGGTGCAATGGGTTGACTCTGGCTGAGTGCCATGCACCCACCAAAGCCACTCTGTCATTCACCTCCACAGCTAGACAGGGAAAAGAAAATGTAACAAAAAGTTATTGAGTTGGGGACAGGGAGCAATCACAAGCCAACTAGCATTTCAGGAAGACAGACTCAATCGGGATACTTTACTGAATTTATCACTAACAAAATCAGAGTAGGATAATGAGAAGTAAAATCAAATCCTGAAAACACCTTCCTCCCAAATCCCCCTATTTCCTGGGCTCCTCCTCCTCCCTCACCAGAGGTAGTGGATGACAATGATGGGGGTTATGATCACTTCATCACACGTTTCTCCCACTGCTCAAGGCATCCTTCCCCTGCTCCAACATGGAGTCCCTCCCACAGGAGACAGTTCTCTATTAACTTCTCCAGCGTGAGCTCATCCCACAGGCAACAACAGCTCTCCATGAGCTGCTGCAATGTGTGCCACTCTGCCACATGCGCAATCCATCAGGCACAGCCGACTCCAGCACGGGTCTGTCTTGGAGACAGCTGGCCTTGGATCTGCTGGACACGAGGCAAGCTTCCAGAAGCTTCTCACAGAAGCCACTACTGTAGMCCCCACTACAAAAACCTGGTCACAAACCAAATACAGCAAGATTATCAGCTGCACGTAACTGTAGAAGGCAGCAGCAATCTTGCATTTTGCAAATCTATCATTAGTTTTCATCTTTTCTTCACAATACCAGAAAGAGCCCTGATATTCTGAAATATGCCAGACACCATCCACTACAACCCAGTGCCTTTAGAAAAAGTGTTATCAATTAGATATACATTCCAATTGTCTGAGCTAAGCAATTTCTTAGACTAAAGGGATTCTGAGTCCCTTTTTTCATGGTCCAAGAAAAGATAGGTAATGCAACACACGAAACTTACATTGTCAATTGAGGTGTCACATAGCAGTTGAAAAGATTTTGCTGTCCACTTGAAAAAATCCAAATAATCATGCAAGAGTATCAGTGAAACAAAGATCTGTGTGCCTCAGCATATAACAGACTGGGTTTTTGCAAAGAAAAATTCTTTGGGTCCATGTATTCAGGTTTTTTTTTTGCAAGCAGAACTCTAGAAACAGCAGTGCTAAGATTTAAATTGGATTTTGAGAGAGCTCTTCTTCCTGTGGCATACAGTTGGAAATCCTGCTGACTGTCCAATTTACAAGTAACAGATGATGTCATTTTGATAAAGCTCCCTTCTAGGTTCACATACCCAAGTGCTCAGACAAATTCAGACTTTCTGCTTTCTGTGAAACATCCAAAAAGGTCAAGATCCCAAAGATTGAAGGGAAATAGAAAGACAAGAAATGAAAGTACAGTACTTATCAACTCTGCATTTTAACACCAAGCTACATGTCTGTGTGTATATTCTGTTGTGTTCAGGAAAATACAACATATATTCTTGATTCCCATAGGTATGAAACAATAGGATTGAAAATCATACCAACAGAAAAAAAGTTGCAAATTGCAGTATAGTATTTATTTATTGTAAAACATTATTACATTGCTAGAACATTATCTCAAAATAAAAACCATAGTATATTCATTCAAAACTAGGCCGTTAAGCACATATATTTAAACTCTAATTTTCATACACATAGTAAAAGAAATTTATATTTTACAAGTAGCTATTTTTAATAGACTTTATGAAAAACATATTTAAAAATAACTGCCAAAATCTGTCTCTTTAAATATACAAAATATCCTTGCTGTGCTGAAGATACCTTTCTTAAAAGTCAAAAATATCTAAGTCAATAGCTGAGTCCCCATCAAATCCTACTGAAAACAGTAGTGACATAAAAATGTAAAAGCACTGTACAAAGTAAATAGAGCCTTTGTCTCAGGACTATACATATCTGGTTTTATTTTAAAAGTATTTTATAAAAACTGCTATTATTGAACTTAATGTCCTGTGTGAAGAAAAAAGGGAGCTACTGACATTATTTCTCTTTACTAAAACATTTACTTCTCAGAATTGTGAATCTCTTCTTAGAATTCAAAGGGAATTTTGCCACTTATTTCAATGTGAGCAGGACTGAAACTTTTCTTCAGTATATCATTTAGTAATCTCTCTTGGTTTTCTCCCTAATTTTATAATGCAAAACATTACTAATTCTTAAATACATTAACTGAAGAAATCAGAAGTCAAGTACTTCAGATTACAAGGTCGGTAAATGGATTAGTTCATGGTAAAACGGAGCGTTCAATTAAACCAAACCCATGTGCAAAAAATGCTGCATGCTTCTTAATCAAGAACTCTCTCTCTTCTCTTGCTTCCTTTATAGTCCCTTCTGGCATTTCTTCTGGAATGAGCTTTTTAAGAAGGTGCGGTATCCTGGATCATCCACATATTCATTCTTAAAGCGAGAACTCAATACTCTCTGTCTTTTCTTTTCTCCCAAGATCATATCTGCTCCATAAAATGTGTCTTCAAATCTCATGTCAGAAGCTGTAGACTGAAAACAGGTATTAATTACACATAGATACAATTTTCACCTTTCCACATTTCGCATGTATCATTCAGTATTCAATTCTCTATGCCTGTGGTATTTCTTGGAAACACATAACTAATTATTACCAGTTTCTAGTCTGGATTTKATCCAGGGATTACAAAATCATACTAATTCTAAGTAAGAAAACAAGCTGTTGGACAGGCTTGATCCTAGCAGTACCAAGTGGCATTTACCAAACAGTAGGTACCACATCATGGATGCCTGAAAAGAAACCTGGGCAATGCCTAATTTGCAAAGGATCAGGGTCACAGTTCAGTCATTTGTCAGCACACTTAAATCAGCTGGGAATCCCCTCTAACAAAGCAAGCCTTTTGGGCAAAATCAGAGGAGGCATATTTTGGATCAGCTTGCATTGCTGGAGTTATGGAAAAATTCCCAAGATTAAGAAAAACATAATTTAGAAGGAACTAGTGTCTTTTACTTCAACAGACAAAAGCAGTATCATAGGCTCTATGTATCATTAACTTGCTCTGTGTTCATCAGGACGAGGGGAAAAAGGTGCTGAGCATGCCTTGAGAACTGACATATGTATTTCTAGAATAGTCGAAAATCATGCACAGGACTGAGCAACGGTTGTGGTGTGTTTTATTCAGCTGGCTGTATTTAATATAGGTTTTTAACCTATAATTAGCTCCCTAATCATGTTAATGATGTAAAATAAATTAAAAAACAAATTTAAATAATTTATTTATAAAAAATCAGTTTAAAAAAACAATATCATAAACCCCATTATTCTTATCCTGAGAATTCAACAGTTTGCATTCTGTAGATCACGCAGTTAATTAGAGATGCTTCTTCCACACAGTGTCTAAAACAAAAGAAATGGCAATGGTATGCTTTCCCAGTATAATGAAAAACCCCATTAAAAATAAACATATGGTACTGTTAACATTTTCCAAGACATCTATCTTAACCCCAGGCAGTCAGGACACTATCAGATTTGTGCACTTATCCCAAATTCACTGACAAAAAGGATTCTTAATTAAAAATATTTCACTAGTGCACTTTGCACTAGAAACAACTGTCGTAAGACAGGTAAAAACAGTTATCTTCTCCAATAGAAGAACTTCTTCTCCAACAGAAGAACTTTACCCTTTCAACCTCTAACTGTTATGCTCTCTGTGAACTTCAATACCTTCCCACTTTGGGAAGTGGTATACCACATGGTATACGTATATAAAAATGGCTAGCTGGTGGATGCTGCTTGAAACAGCAGGAAACGAAAAAAAAGTAGTCCAGATTTTGTTTTAAGCCAAAGACTAGTGAAATGCTGGTAAATCCTGCCAGGGAGATTAATGAGTATTGTCCAGTTACATTGTTTCTTACAAGAAGTTAATTGCATTTTTGTTAAATTCAAGGCTTGTAAAATCACAAAGCTCTGAGAAGCTGGAAAGTTTTTAAAGTTATACATATTATAAGCATACTGAAAGAACAGAAGGTCTGTCAATTTAAATGTTTACTAACTTGATCATTCATCATCTGACAGATGATCAAACACGACGTCCCCTTTAGGAGAAAAGAATTATGTCTGACAACAGCATTTGCCAGTGTTGGAATAACAACTAATCATCTCACTAGCAAATGGTTACATCTCCTAATTGGACTGATTTAGCCACTCCTATTAGTACAGCCTTCACAAAACATGAGTAAATTTAAACTTAAAATCTAGAATAAAGACAAGTATAGTGTTACTGGAATTTTGGGCATATATATATTATAAAATCAGCATAAGCAAATACTCACTAAACGTSCTTTTACTCTCTTAGGAAGCTCTTCATCCAGTGTATATATTTCTTCTCTCTTCATTACTATTTGAGAACCATCTTCAAACTCCACCTAATCAAAAAAAAATGGGTATTTGAAAATAAAATCATAATTAACTCTTGCAGGAAGTTTCTGGAAATAATTCCTGATAAAAATATATATGTAAGCAAAGAAAACTTATATACAAACATTTTGCTATTTTAGCATAAAATTAGGTTGAAACATAAAAAATGTTATTTCTTAGAAACTGCAACACATACTTACATCAAAAATAATATCTAAGCAAATAGACTTCAAAATCAGCACTGACACATATATCATGAAGCAAAATTTGTTAGATTAGGAATGCTGAACAGCAGCAAAACAGGCAACATTATTCTGCAGGACTGACATATTAAAATGTCCTTGTGACAGTTTTGTTTATCTCTAATTTTTTTTACTTGCTTCTAATAAATAAAAAAATAATTTTAACATTCTGTGATTCAAGGTTGAAGAAGACCATGTCAAAAGAAAGTGTGAGTGACAACTAAGGAAATACCAGTTAACAGAATTTTATTGAATCTGATGGAATTTCTTTTAAATGCTCTGTTCAGAAGATGAAAAGCTTTATCATACTTAGGTTTAGATTTAATCCAATATGAACCCCGTTAGCAGAAAATGAGAAAGGAAATGTAACTAGGTGTGAGGAATGTTAAAATGCTGAGGCTTTGAAGCATTTAAGCATTTTCAGTAGCTGCTGATTTTTTCCTCTATTTTAATACTTCATCTAACAGTTGTGAATTTCAGCTATTATCTGTGACTGTGGGTTTAGCTTCCACAGAAGAGATACTTTAAAGTTTGGTATAAAATTAGAACTCCCATTCTACACCTTAATGTGACTTAATGAGACTATGTGAATGACAACAGCACACTTGACTAGAAAAATAAGCACAAATACAAACATAGGACAACACTGACTTATCAAAAGAATTATTACAGATAAAACTGAAAAATCATGCATTTGAACTAGTAAATGGATTGGGTTTGTAGTTTCAAATTAAAAGCTTGCCATAGTTGAGTATGTCAGATTAACAAGTGAACAGCTGAAAAATCCAATACTGTATATCCATTCGCAAAAGCCAGGTTATAGACTATGATTTATTAACTTCTTTAAAAACAATTTCTTCACTGCAACTAGCAGGGATGCACAAATCCAGAATGCATTTAAAATGYATAGAGCATACTGAGGGATAACAAAGTCACAGGAGTCATCCTTGCTCCTCCCTGCTCCTGTTACCAAGCCCCATAAACCTACTCTGTTAGCAGTATGTTGAACTTAAAAGTCAACTTGCCCTAAGCTTGTTTAATTAAATGATGGCAATCCAGGATGCAAGAACAGTTTTTCTGCTATTCCTGCTCCTTCCTGCACAATACATTTGGTAAGGTTTATGCATAATACAGTTGGTAATAATGTTTTTTGCACCACTGGTAAAAGAACTGGGTAGGAAATTAACTCTGCCACTCCATGTAATAAGAAAATCTCTTAAATTGTCAGTGCATTTGTTTTTACTCATAGTGTGCAGTAGGATGCAAGTCCTTTATACCAGAGAATCTGTCATGCTTGCAGTATGAAATATATTGAAGATTTACAATGAAGAGTAATTTGAAGTTCTTCAAGTATAATGTGCATATCTCGCTGGAAATAATCTGCCTACACTTGATACCAAACACAAGAGATTCTCTAAGACTACTTCCAGCAGTATAATGATTCATGTAAAATATAAACTCACCACCTCTAATAGTTCCAATTCAATTTAAATTGCAGATCCTACATATCAAGTCATTAAGTTTATCAAGTAAGTTATTTTACTTGGACTTCTGCTGTATTGTGTCTGCACAATACGTTACTATCATCATGAGATTTTCTTCCGTAAGAACATCATAAAATAAAGGGAAAGCTGAAACAGTTACAAAGCAATTAAGGGAGTGAATGGATAATTTAATAAACTCTAACATAATTGTGAAATTCAATATCAGAAATTACCAAGAAATCAAATGTAGATCACATTAACAATTTCAACTGAACACCTGCTTCCTTTGGCAGGTATAGGTCTGCTTAAGGATTGTTTAAGATACTGGCTGACATATGTCAAACTTAAAGACACTGATTTTGGTGCATTGTGTCATAGTTCCTGCATGCTCAAGTGTTGCCATATTTGGTACAAATGTCTCATCAACATGAGGAAAATTCACAGACTTTTCCAACTAGAACAGCTTTGCCTTATGAAATCTAAGAAATCACACAAAAAACTAAGTAACAGAATCTCAAAGGTGCAAAACAGATCACACCAGAAGAAAATAAGTCTTTGTGTATGTGTGGGAGCTTTCAGCCACTGTTTAGAAAGACCAGAGGAAGAACTACTAATATGTCTTGAAGTTAACCTTGCACACTCCTTTTCATAAACCTTTTGTAATCTGTGGCCACTTGGCAGCCTCCTCTCTCATCCAGCAGACAGAAATATTTAGTTTGTCTTTACAGTTCTGTGCGTTGCAATCTGGACTTGCTCTAATCTTTAAACTTTGTTATTTTCTCTTACGATAAGGGCTGTTAAAGGCAAGTTACTGTAGTTTATGTTTGTTATGCTGAGGAACTCATCTTGCTGAACCTCCACGTGCTTACCCCTTTTTCTTAAACAAAACTGGTTTCATCATGTTGATCAAGAGGTCTAAAATAAGACAAAGTTGTTTAACTGTGTCAAATACCTTCAAATATGAAAGATAACAACATTCATCTAATTTATATCACAGTATTCCTCAGAAGACCAGTTGTTCCAAAGATTCAATGATTTGAAGATCAATGGTACCGTAGAAAAATAATCTTCATACCTATAAAGAACCTTCCACCTTTACAACATAATAAAGCTGCTACATATAAAGGAAGAGGTAAGATTTAGAGACTAACTCAAGGCTTTAGGCATCTGAGGACTTGATTTCAATTGCAAGTCATTGGCAAAGTGAGAAGGTCAATGCAGCAAGTCATTTAGCTTCTGTGTGCCTTAATTTATCTACAGATATAATAGTAAATTTCCCATTTTGGTATAGTAATGTGAGTCCCTCTGATGAAAAGAGTTACATAAGTGAAAATGATTACATATACATAAATGAAATGTATCTAGATTCTCATTCTTTAAAAAGTACTATTATTATTGCGTTTGTTTTATTGCAGTTTCTACCATTCACTTGGGTACTCAAAGYTGCTGACTGATTTTTCTCAAAGGCAAGCCCATAAAAAAACAATTATTGTTACTCTAAAATCAGAAGTCAGCTTTTTAGTCTTGCCTTAGTGTTCAATTCCCTTTTGCCTTTGCTGAGGATAAAATGCTCCTCAGATTGATTAATTCAAAAATGTCTCAGACAAATGAATGTTATGCTCTTCTTACTGTCCTCCCTTCCAACCTCTTATGAAATGTCTCAAGTTCATTGTAGGCACACACCAATACTTAATTTTATGTCATTAACTGTGTAATTAAATCACATCAAATAAAAGTAAATAACCTGCAGAAAGTATCAAATGTTATATTTTAATCCTAATGTTCCACCTGTTCACCTGAGTTCTTAGTAAGCAAGTAATTTTCTTGATTTTGTAAGAACAAATGAAACCTCACTTCCAAAGASTGCACAGGACCAGCTACTGGGTTAGAAAGTTTTACATATTAGTTGAAGTACATTAGCAGTTAGTAAGAGTCCATACTTCAGCATTCTGCATCTTTGAAAGTGTGGCTGGCCACTCCAATGCTAGAGCCAAATGAGCAATTTACAATAGTAAAGACATCTGAAAAGGAAGTTCATGGTAATAAATAGATACTCACCTGATACATGTAAGCTGTATTTGTTCCCAGATACTTTGCACCATACAGTTTTCCATCAGGCCATTTCACTTGGACAACCTCTCCCTCTGAAGGTGGACCCAGCCTTAGGCAGTCTCTGCTCTAATTACAAAGAAGGATGAATTCTCAAATCAGTGAGTGAGCCACTGCACAGAAATGACCAGTAAGATGCTTTTACAACTTGGTAATTGGAGAAGACTTATGTCATGCATGTTTCAAGCTTTATAATCCTGCTAATGGGCTAATGCCAATGCTAGCCTTTATGAAAATGAAATACTGACCACAGAAACACTCTTTACAGCTTGATGTTGCATTGGCAAGGCAACATATGCACAAATCAGATAGCTATCAACAACTGTGATACAATTCAAACAAAACTAATTTCCAACACACATTAAAAATAAGGATCACTAAAGTGAAACCGAGTATGTGCAACGCTTTCTCTTTTATACATCTGAGTAACGTTTTTTTAACCATAGCACATTTTTGCTAGGCACTATCTTTGCTATCTTACGGATCAAACCATAAATGGTGACAATGCCAATGCATTCTTTGTTTAGCTGATGCAGAAGCACTGAAAGAATCCAAATGCTTACATAGAAAAATTCGGGGATTTTTTTTTCCGTAAGATAAGAAGCATTTTTGTTCCAATGTTTTGGCCAACTTTTGTGCCTGACTTGTTGAGCATGTCAGAGAATCAGTAGCTGCAACATGTCCTTGTAATGGTTTTTTCTGTCCCATAAGGTTCACTATGACATAAATGACTCAGCTTCAGAGCTTACCAACCATAATTGGTATTGTCCACAATCTGGGCTCACCAATTCTTTGGTCAAATACTCACCCAAACAAAGGCATCTCTGCTTCACAGTGACTATATCACAAGACTTGTCATGTARATTAGTGCTAATTTAGCAATATTTTCCTAGGTGTGAGAGGACTTCCTCAGTGACCACATTACCTGAGCTCACTGGTAAGTGGTCTAGACGTGGAGGAGAAGAGATAAAGACAAGGGTTCAGGTATAAGGACTCAGTGACAAGGTTGTGAAGGATCTGGCACTATCTCAGGTCACCACAATACTATAACCATTTTCTTAGATTTACATAGAAATATTTTCTATTCTGCGTTGAACAACTCACTTCCAACAGAGGCCAATGACCATCATGACAAACAACTTAAAATGTGGGAGCAAAAATGCACTACAGTGATCCTCACTTGGATGTTATCTTGATAATAATATCATTCTAGCCAAATCCAACCTCTATAAACTGATTTTAAACAGATGTGTCTCAATCCATTAATTTGATCCAACATAGGAAAAAAAGAAATGAAAAGTTGGATTTTCACAGAAACACATTTTCCTGCATGACAATACCGTCTGACACCCCTCAGGTGCTGTGCAAAGGGGACAGCCTTAAAACATGCCCCCTGAGCTTGCATGGAAAGGCTGCTGTGACCAACACAAAAAGATATACCCTTTCACTATCATCATGTAATTGGAATAGATGGAATTACTGTATTACCCTTCCCAATATTTTCAGGAGAGGCAGGGAGAAAGAGGAAAGAATGGCTGCTGTAGTGGAATAATTATGACTTCACAGGAGACAGGGATTACTAAATACTATCGTAACTCTGACTATAAATGAAATTAGACTGTATTTTTAGTGCTCTCTCCATCAAAATGGTTATTGTCAATGTGATACTTCTGCTATCTGTTTACTGCAAAAGTGCAAAAAGGAGTCTTGGCGTCTTGAAACAAACTTTTAAAATGCATCACAGAATAGAGCAAATTTCCTGAAAACAAACAATCTAACAATAATGTCAAGCCTAACATTAATTTCCAAGAACAAAAGCCCAGCATGAATTGCTCCCTTTGCAACTTGAACAGGAAAAATATCTCACAGACTCTCTAGGATAGCTAATGGAATTGTTCATATGGAAAATTAGAGTCCTCATGCAAATAACTAGACAAATAACAACCTCATTCTTCATGTATCATCACAATGTCTTAGTCTATGGAACAATATCTGGGAAATTGGTACTAGTTTTTGCTCATTTCTACCAGAGCTCCTACCTTTTATTTTCACAGGATCATAACCATTTGAGATTCTATTTGTACTACACAAATAATTATTACATTTTTTTCTCTTTGGAATGATTACACYAATTTCTTAAGACTGACAAAACTGCAAAAATGCAATCACACTTTTTTTCAGTCATGTAACAAAAAGTCAGATAGCAAGGTATGGAAATCCTTCAACATTCCCATATACCAGCTGTAAATAACATTCAGTGCGAGTTCAACCTATTCAATTCAGCTTATAAACCATGTACATTTCCTGTACAATTACATAATGTATTTCCTTTTTTATAGAAATGGTCAAAATCATGCCCATCTGTACTGAAAACCCAATTCACTTATGTATCCAGTCACATTCCTGCTGTTGTACAGCTCAGAGCTCCAACTCTAACCATGACTAGCTATCTCTAAAGATGAATACTTCAAGGCCTCCCTGCACCATTAATCCAGCACTCAACAATCCTCACAGTGAAAAGGAATTTTCTTAAGTGAAAGGAAGTTTTGTGTTGAGGAATTTTCTGTTGGTACCTGTTGTCTTTCACCCTGGCATACCACACCACTGAGAAGTGTGTGGCTTCATCCTCTTAACTTCCCCCACCACTGTACAAGTCAAAGGCTCTACACTTTAAGAGCCTTTGACTTCTTTTAGGTTTGGTCCAAAGGAGCCACACTAGAAATAAGTATCTACCCCTAAAACTCTAGATAGGCTTGAGGGAGCAATGTTCTTTCCACTGTAAAGCAAAGCACAAGTTTGTGTCCACTTCATGAAACTGAATAGGTACAAGTCTGTGGGGGCTGGTGATATGCTACCTAGAGGGAACTGGTTGGTGTTTTTCCCAAGCCAGYCTCTATCATATTTGAAAATTCCAAGAAGTGAGACAATGCTCCTAGTGATTGTAAAAGGAAGCATCATTCTTATTTCTAAAATGAGGAGAAAGTAGAGATGGGGAAATACAGACATTTGAGCCTTGCTCTGTGCTCCAGAAGATCGTGGAGCAGATCCTCACAGAAGAAATGTTAAGAAACATGCAAGCAAAGAAAGTGATCCAAGACAGCCAGCATGGTTTTCCTAAAGGCAAATCATCAGGCCTGGCTGATCTACCAGCCTTCCCAGATGGTTCTGGCAGGACAGGGTTAATTTTTGCAGTAGTTGTGTGGGGGCATGGGTAGGGTCCAGAGATTATTCTATATCATCTCATGTCATTGCTGGGCACAGGGAAAGCGACTCTTTTCCGGGGAGAGAAGGTTCCTTGTGAATGTGCCAGAGGGAGTGGTCTGGTTCATTGTTCGGGAGGACACTGGTCATTGTATCTGAAGGAATTGTTTGAAAAGAGGAAAATGTGATCATTGACATCTTTTAGAGGAGACTGCTGCAGAAAACAATAATATTCTAMTAGAAAAACACCAATACTTGTCTATTTAAATCAGGGGTCAATGCAATCAAATCACCCAGCTCTTGTTAATGATTCAGATTATGTGACCCTACYCTGACTCAAGAGAGGACAGATGAATTGCCATGACGAAGATCCCCAACTTGATCCTGCAATTGGTAACTTAGACTAGTGCGCTTGTTTTAAAATCTGCTTTTGCCTTCCCCTCATGGTTTTGCATAAGCATTCTGTAGAACTTCTCTTATCAGGATGAACAAAATCGATACTCATTTTGATCAGATCAGAGCAGGAGATTAGTAAACCCAGTTCTCATATCTGTGCTCTTACCGTGGGCTTACTAAGGGAGAGAGGGATAAAACATTGGCAACAAGGTAAAAGACATACACAGTCCATAAGCAGCAAGTCTGAACACCTTTCGCTAAAGCTGATGAATATTCCTGAGACATTTCCCTGAACATACCCCTAAAAATTCACATATATTAAAAACCCCAATACAATAAAGATTGAGATCTCTTTTTCTATGTAGGAAAAGATAAYGCCAACAACTTTTAAAGGTGTTGAAGAAGACTAAATTAATGGTAAAGAGTATTAAATGTGAATATTCTCTGCAAGTGGATCCCTATTGAAGATTACTCATATTCACAACCAAATCATCTGAAAAAGCATAGCTTTTTCTTATATCACTGTTTACAAACCTGAGGTTTACATTCATCAAATGGCATAATTTAAAGTAAAATTCTGGACAGGCAGAATAGCCTCCTCTTTTCCTGAACTTCTTTCTTCTAGAACTAGTAAAACAATTTTCAAACCTACCATACCAACAATATTCTTCCACCCATTTCCCATGGGGTTGACTTACAAAATCTATAACACAGAGCAGTCAACTCTCATCAACCATTAACTAAGAGAGCAAACAAATCAGCTGGCACCTCTTTCTTCAGGCTGGCACCTCTTTCTTCAGGGGTGTGTTGCTTCATCCAGAGCAATCTCAATCCCATGAGCAACCTCAGGAGCTACCATTTTGTTTTCCTCAACACTAACAGAACCATTTATCTGTTTAACTGGCAGACACAACACTAAGCTTTGCTATTTTTCAAATTGCTCTTGTTTGGACTATATTCAAAATAAATTATTTTTGTTTGTTAAAATTGTATTCAAATTACAGTACTTTTCTCTACGTCACTTAACAAACATTTCTGCATCTCCTTGGCACTCCTGGCTTTCAATGCCTGATTCGCTGTTTCCAAAACAAGGAACAAAATGCCTGATTGTTTATTGAAATTCTTGTCAAATGCCATTGATGGTGTAACTGACATAAATAAYACAGTTGAAAGTGGTTAAGTGTGGCTCTTGCAACAGGTTCTGTTACCTAGTACATCTAATCCTGTTTTTTGCTGTATAGCACAATAAATGTAGCAACAGAACAAAACATGAAGAAATTCAATAAATTATTTCACCTAATGGTTATGGAATCAAATAAAAATACATATAACCTGACTGGGGTTACTTTTCCTGGGATGCTTTGAGTTAAAGATGGTTCAAATGTTAGCTTAAAAGAAATGCTTGTAACAATTATTTTAGTCGAATGTATTTCTCATCTTCCAAAGTCACTCTGTATTTTTGTACCGTATGAAACCAAAACCCTCCAGGAAGACATATTCCAATCACTCAACAGCAGTCTTCCAGAAAGACTGTGAAAGAATCCATTTCACTGTGCTGCTGTATCTTTCTGTACTAGAAAGCTCTTCCAAATTCCRGTATGCTCTTGTCCATGCAATTAGGCAAGATGGAATAGCAAAAGGCAGAGGTAAGCAGAAGCTTGGCTTCAACCCCACAATATCCCTGGTGAAACAGATCCTTTCTATATTGTTCTATCCCTGCTGCAGAGGGACCATGGCACAATATTTTAATCCTCCTCCTGGCAGACTGTAAGCTCATAATCTAGCCCTGAGGTTACAAAGATCAAAGAGAAGCAGATATTGAAAAGACTGACTAGGGAGAACTCAGATTCTATAATTGCAGTAAACTTAGCCTTCTACCCTCTGTACCTACATATAATGTTTACTGTAAATCATACTTTTGCTCATAAACTTATAAATATTGTTAAAATCAATCAGAGAAATAGAAACTGTTCATTTTCTGTCATCTCCTGCTTTGCCTAAATATCTAAGAAGAATTCAGACTTTACTATTAGTCCATCTAACTGCAATTTGCATGGAGCAAGATATAATATCGACTCATTTCAACTTTTATCCTAGAAATGTCATGGTTTCTGAAAAATAACTTAAAATTAAGCCATGGTCTTCAAAACTGAAAACTCCAAAAGACCCCTGTCCTCTTATATTTAAGAAACTGCAATCCACTTTACAGCAAACTGAATTCACAGAACATTCAGTTCAATTTAAAGTAAATGAGTATTCCTGTGTTAATCACAAAACTGACAGTAATTTCTCRTAACACAGACAAAACATGCTCAACATATCTGATTTTCACTGATAAAACTTTAAATGGGCTTCTAGTCTCTAGGCTTAAAACTTGAAAAAGGAGGGAAATTACAGGCCTGGTTATCTGACTTTTGCACAGCTATGGTCCTAATGGCTACTCCAGCTGAACTGCAAGAATAGCTTCTAAATTTTCCCCTTAAATTAGGACCTGAGTTAAATGTACTATCCTGCCTCATTGCTGCCAGGGTACAATGCTCCCTGTACCAACAGACAGAAAGCAGCTGAAGATGGTTGGACAAGAGGGAGTGCAGAAGCAAGCACAGGGTAGCCATAGTGTCAGGAAGTAGCATTTCCAAGGCCATTCTGCAGAAGAACTTAATGCAAATTGTCTTCTCTGCCTACATTCCTTCAGCAAATATTAACTTTCAACATGAGTGCTAGTGATTAAGCTTCCACCGTCCTGCTCATGGGTGATTGTTTCATAAGGAGCATGACTAATGTGGTTACAACTAACACCTCCAATTAAAAAAAGCTGCCCATGCAGACAAATCCACATCACAACTGCAAACACTGAATATATCTACCAACACCATTAAAGTGCAAATGGAGAAACCAATTGTAGAAACTCTCTGCAACAAGCACTGATCTCAACAGATTGTCAAATTGTGTTTTTCTTTCAGAACCTGATAGTATACACTAGCTGACAAAAATTTTTAGAAACACAAAATTAGGTTTCATATGTTCCAAGACAATTTGAATGAGAAAGAGAGTGGTAGCTAATTTGTCACAGTCAGAATTTTATCTAAACAGGAATGGCAATTTACACAGTGCATTAGCATTTGAAAGAGAAGGCCTGATTCCCAGGAGTGCAGTTCCGGGTTTGAATTGGTATAAATTCAGTGAAATCACAAGATTAACAGAACAGTTACTGTAATTCAACAAATTTAGCCTTGAATCGCAGAAAGAGAGTATAAAAATACTTTGAATGTATGTATAATGTGTTGTCTTTAAAATATTACTGAATGTTCTTCTACAAAATGAATATATCCTTTTACCAAAGAAAACTGCAACACCAATTGGACATTCTGAAATAAATCTAAAAATACCTTACTTTCTATCCACCTTATAAAGTTACTATTTTAACCATTGCATTGGCTTTCAGCAAAGTATTAATAACACAAATTTATGCATAATGCTAATTGACAGACACAGAATCGCCCAGAAGATATTCAAAGCTACACTGCAGAATGCAATTTAGAATGTCCAGGGTGGTACTGGTATCACAATAAGGAACACAAAGGACACTAAGGGGTACAGTGTAATCTTATGGGACAAATTTGAGTGTCAGCAGTAGGCAGCTGAACATGGCTTCAGTAGTGAAGCAGAAAGTCCTAGCTTGTGCTTACATTAAAATCAGATGAGAGTGAATGCTACACTCCTGTCTCGTATCCTGCCCACTTGGAGCATACTGGCTCCCAGTAAATCAGTTACAGTCAGATGAGTACAAAGACCAGCTCATGTGCTGCTCCTGCCCCTTCCTCAAGATGCAACACACACACCCAAAGGAAATGCAAGTCTTCCAACACTTCCTCCACTGTCCCCTGGTAAATCTGGAAATTTTGTGCTTCTGCACAATGATAGTGTAAATTTACACATGAAAAAAAATCTCCAGTTCCTGGATTACCTCAGAAAAGAGATGGGAGTGAAGTAAAGCTCCTATCCCAATCCCAGCAGACTCACCTTGTCTCAATGGGACCTGTGCAATTCCAGGGATTTCACCATGCTCCATAGGCTCATCACAGCTATAYTAATGTGGTCCCAGACAAGGACACACACTCATTTTTCAAACACAAGAAACAATGTAATACATTTCTGTCTCTCACCTGCCTCACTGCAAAGTCAGCCATCTTACCATGAACTGCAAAGTAATGATATATCTTCCATTTTGTTTCTCCTGCTGGCTTGTGAGGCATTGCCTTCAACTCATCTAACATCATTATTGATAAGGATCCATAAGGCATTCAATCATAAAGTGAAAAGGCTATTCTCCAAGGAAATGGCATAAAGATAATACTCACATTTCAGGCTTTAATTTGCCTATAACCTATTCTATATTCATTTTTTATGCTTATCTACTAAGTTGCCTTTCTTTCTGCTGTAATAGGAATAAAAAAGCAAGAGCCAGAAGTGAAAATAACTAATTTAAATCAATACAATTACAGTACTGTACAATAAATTTTAGATTAAAATAAGACTATTGCATCTGTTCATGCTTTGTAGCTTCAAGAGTTAAACAGTGGAAWAAAGTCCTTCATTCTGCAGTCTTAGTACTTTGTCTTTGCTTTTTTGCTTTTGAAATAGCTTCGTTTCAACTTATTAAGACCAGTATTGAAGGCAGGAATTAATTAGTGTTAGTGTTCAGAAGATGCCAACAATTATCCACACGTAAAAATCATAGCATTCTGTATATAAGCWCTTATAAATCTACTGCAAAAATTCACAACTACAAAAATGTTTTAAAATAAATTTTCCCTGTTCATACAAACTCAAAGTAAATTCTTTAAAATATATATAGATATTTAACTTACTGGAATATTTCACAGAAAAAGAATGCAAAATCCTTGTTTTGTGAAAAACCCCCACAATTTCTATAAATCCATTGAACTTGGAAATCTAATTATTTTCTGAGACATGTCCTGTAGCTCTTAAATTTGTTTTTCAAAATTTTTCAGAATTGACTGTCAATGATCATATCATACAACTTGCCAAGTAGTAAGTTCAATTACACACCAATTTTGTATTGCTGCGAAAAATAATTGTACCAGCCCAACACGAATTGCACATTATTCAATTTATAGATTCAAGGTCTCAGTTAAGAACCTTTTTAGAAAGTTGCTAAATCCGTTACAATTCATTATGTCTCTTTTCCCACATCACACAAACAATTCTCAGGACTTTTTGACTAAGCTTATACCAAACACAGTCTAGCCTCTTGCTGTATTCAGAAATGCATTACTTTCCTATTTCACATCATCAGAAATTGCTGCTGATGGTGATACTGGAGTATGCCAGGATCTGTAGATTGCCCAGAAAATGTCCAAATTCAACCGTTCTAACTTCCTTACCAATTGTTACAGATTTGCATGCCATTATAATAAAACTTGAACACTAAGCTATTATTGCATGCCAGCAGTCTAGTGAATCTTTCAGATCCACTAGATAAGCAGAAAAGAGTTGTCAGAGGACATAAAGAGAGAAAGGTATACAGAAGAGAAATCAGTAGGAAAAAATGAAAGAAACTTAGTCAGGAGTCTTGTCAATTAGTGTCAGACAAGTTTGATAGAAGAAAAGYAATATATGTGCTCTTTGTAGGACAGAGTTGCACAAGAAACAGCATCCCTTGGGAATCACTAGGGCTAGAAGCAAAATTTCTATTTTTTTAGATACAGGTGAACTTTAAATGGACTCTCAAGACTTACAAAAGCTAGCCCAGTATTTCCAAAGGTCTATTTTTTCAAGTAGTTTGGTTTTTCAAGAGCAGTTGCAAATGTATTAATGTAACAGATTCTGAGAAGTTGACTGAGTGCCACATCTGTAGACACACACTTCCTGCACCAGTGAAAGTAAGTTGTCACAACGATGTTAGGGAGTTCTTGAAAACAAGTAAGATTCTGTTCTTGAGACTACATCCTGAGCACTGACACTCCCAGCTCTCAAAAGGGAGCTACCTTTTCTAATCTGCATGTGCAAAAGTCTCATCAAGATAATGGCACATTATCGCTTTCTACCAATATTCCCTTTAGCTGGCCTGGAGGAAATAATTTTTGAAGAACTGTCCAGCTAAATACCATTTCTTCTGCAYCTCAAAGAAGGATGAAGTAAATCTGTTCTGTCTCTCATTTGTCTAATAATATTATTCTTGGGACAATCTGTATTCAGCCCAACTCCTTAATCTGTAATTTACCCCAATTAGTTCACCTCGTCTCAGGTAATTATCAAGATTATAAATGCCTAAGTAGTTTCAAAAGATGTCTAGGCCAGGAAGGATCATTCAAAACCTCACTAAGTCCACAATCTTCAATGCAGATAGGATAACTGGCAGCTTTACACACACAGTGTATAGAGTATATGTGTATCCAGTATGAGTATATGTGTATCCAATAGATTGTGGATCATGAAATGTCAAACGTTTTATTTCATGATTTTGTAGGATATGAAGTGAAAATTTGTTGCCTGGAACAGTAGATGATTGCAAAAAGGCCCCACATTGAAAAAATTTGTGGGTTATTGTTAGGGCTTTATTTCAATAACAGCTTCTTAAATGACATTGCTATCTGTCTCGGTTTTGAGACAATGTTTTCAGAGAAAAACGTTACAGAGAAACATTTCCTCTGAAATGAAAATAAATTTGATAATTTTTTCCCCACCAACAAGAAAATAGATGCTGGGCAAAAAGTGAAGAGAAAAAAGGTAGTTTTACTAACTAAACACAGTGCCCACAGGACACAGATAAAGAGTAATCGTTAGATATTAAAAATAAAACTCGCCACGCAGCGCAGACAAGATGGCAACTCCGTCCCCGGGAAAAGAAACAAAAGAAAAACCCACGTGGCCGTTCTCGTAACAGTGGCAAAAAGAAAACCCAAAAAACCTGTACCACAGTCCTTTCTTTCCTGTGGATGGATCAGAGGGCTCGGTGTGTTTCTGCTGCCAGCCCGGTTTGCTTCCGGAATCCCAGATGAGATGGAGCCGCGCGGCTTTTCTCCCGGCTGGATTGCTCCAGGAGTAGGATYGCAGGAGATGCAGAGGGGATCTCTTCGAGGAAAAAGCCGTGGAAGCTAACAAACCCGAACCAGCCGAAACTGCAACGATGTAACTGCGCTGCACACCGCGAGCAAAAAGGACTCTCACGGCGATAAGCAAAGCGAGAGCGGAGCTCGAGAAAAGCCCCAGCTGCGTGGCAACGCCGGCTCTTAAACTGCCCGCGCTGCCTTTCCCAGCAGCCCCCGCTCTTTCTTCCGCGTTACATTTAAAGGTGCAAACACCTTTTTTGGGCGTACATGCCAACGGAAAAGGAATACAGAACAAAATTGGCACAAAAATCAACTCAAGACACTATCACAGTGGCAGGTTTTTCTCCTTCAAATACTAGTTACTAAAATGTGCTACTTTGTGKTTTTTTYCYTTTTTTTTTTTGCTTGTTTGTGTGTTTTGTGCGTTTTTTTGTTTTTGTGTTTTTTTTACAAAGAAAGCAGGGGATAACAATTTTTGATGTAGTGAAATCTAGGTGCACACTGTAAGAAATTGCAGCCTTTGTGATGATTTCAGTGAAATACTCTGGTCATCAGAGCTCTCAATAGCCCTGTTGCTCCGTCTCTTGACAATGGCAAATTTAAAGTATTGATAAACACAGAAAGACAGAGTTTAATCTCCTCATTTTCTCTTCACACTGAGGGCTTTTTGGGTCCACTGATGGGAGAGGTACTTGCAATAAATATCAACAAAATTCTGTTAAGGATTCAGGTATCACTATTGATATCTTAAAATGTTCACTGCTTGGTGGTGCTTTTTTCATGATTGAATTCTGCCCAAGGTAAGGTAACTTCCACTTAAAAAAACTGGTCGGCAAAAAAGAAAATCAAGGAAAATGTGTCACGCAACATGACACACATAAAAATGACCTGAAATTATCTCTGAACAGAGACCTCTAGATGAAAGTCAGGAAAAAAAGGAGAATTTACCACCTTTGGAAGAGGAGGCAGCCAACTCAGGAGGGCTACAAGGATATTGTGAGGTTATGCAGGGAGAAAATTAGAAGGGCCGAAGTTCAGCTAGAATTTAATCTGTCTACTGCCATAAAAGACAATGAAAAATGTTTCTATAAACACATTCACAACAAAAGGAGGGCTAAAAAGAATCTCCATTCTTAACCGGAAGCTGAGGGGAAATACAATAAAAAAGAATGAGTAAAGGGCGGCACTGAATGCCTTCTTTGCCTCACTCTCTAATAGCAAGACCAGTTGTGCTGTGAGAACCAGTTCCCTGAGCTGGAAGACAGGGATGGGGAGCAGAACAAAGCCCCACAATTCAAGAGGAAATGGTCAGCAACCTGCTACACCACTCAGACAGACACAGGTCTAAGGGACTGGGGAGATCTACCCRGGGCACTGAAGGAGTGGGTAGAAGAGCTCACTGAGCCACGTTGCACTATTTACCAGAAGGTCAGGCTAACTTGGCACAGGTTGACAAATGTTACCCCCATCTTCAAGGTGGGTCAGAAGGTGAACTCAGGGAATACAGGCCTGTCAGCCTGAGTGCTAGGGAAAATGGCACTTCCCTCAGTGTCAGGGAAAGTCATGAAAGAGATCAGCCCGAGTGTCATAACACAGTACATAAAAGACAATGAGGTAATGAGACCCAGACAGCAGGAGTTTGTGAAAGGCAGGTGCTCCTTGACCAACAGGATCTCTTTCTGTGACAGGGTGACACTTTAGTCGATGAGGGAAGGGTGTATGTGTTGTTTACTTTGGTAAAGCCGTTGATGACATTTTACGAAACATCTGCCTGCAGAAACTGGCTTTCCATGGCTTGGATAGGCACACTGCTCACTGGGTAAAAAGCCATCCTGAAGGCAGAGTGGTGGTGGATGGAGCCACATCCAGTTGGCAGCTGGTCATCAGTAATGTTCCCCAGGGCTCAGTACTGAGGCCAGTCTGTTTACTACCTTCACTGATGACATGGACAATGGGGTAAAATGAGCGCTCAGTCATTTTGCAGAGAATACCTCACTGGGTGGGAGTGCTGATCTGTTGGAGGGTAGGAAGGCTCTGCAGAGGGATCTGGCCAGGCTGGATCATGGGCCAAGGCCAAGGGTGCGAAGTTCAACAAAGCCAAGTAATGGGTCACAACAACTCCAGGCAGCATTCCAGGTTTGTACAAGGTCAAATGGTGTCCTGGCCTGGATCAGCAACAGTGTGGCCAGCAGGGCCAGGGCAGGGATTGTCCCCCCATACTCAGCACTGGTGAGTATGAATCTTGTGTCCAGTTTTGGGCCCCTCACTACAAGAAGGACTTTGAGGTAGTGAAGCATATCCAGAGAAGGGCAATGGAGCTGGGGAAGGCTCTGGAGCAGAAGACCTGTGAGGAACAGCTGAGGGAGCTGGGGTTCTTTAGCCTGGAGAAAAGGAGACTCAGGGGGACCTTATCACTCTCTATAGCTGCCTGAAAGTATGTGTAGCGAGGTGGGGGAAGCCTGTTGTACTAGGACAACAAGTGACAGGATGTGTGAAAATGGCCTCAGGTTGCCCTAGAGGAGGTTTAGATTGAAAATGAGGAAAACATTCATCAAAAGGGTTATCAAGCCCTGGGACTTGCTGTCCAGGGAAGAGAGTCAACAGACCTAGCTGCAGTTAATAAACATGCACAGGTGGTGCTTATGGACACGGTTTAGTGGTGCTTACAGACATGGTTTAGTGGTGGCCTCAGCAGTGTTAGTAAACGGCTGGACTCAATGATCTCAAAGGTCTTTTCTTACCTACTTGATTCTGTGAAAAATAATATCTCATTCCTGCTTCTGACAGCTGAATATCTTAATCTGAATTAATACATATTTTTTAAAGAGGAAGCTTTTAGGATTTTATAAGAACCTCAGAAAATTACCATAGCTCCCGAATGTAGGACCAATTGTCCTTCCAAAAACACTTTATAAGGAATAATTATAGCAGCATTCCATAAGTTATCATGTTATTCAATTTASAGATTTTAGTAAGTGAAGTTTATTTTGGGTTGTGGACATGAATGTCCACAAAGCAACTTCTTCTTTTCAATGGATAACACCAACACTTATGCACTTACTAGTAAACCTAAACACAGTGYGATTATATCATGGTAGCAATAACACTCATTTTTGTTCACCTAGTTTTATTGATAATCACAAGGTGAAACTGTGACATCAAACAATTCTCTGTAAACTGGTCACTCAAAAACCAGAGCACCTAATGGGGCACATGCCTGAAAGGATGCTTACCATTTCAGGAGGTGTGTGCTCAGCTCTCCTGTTTTCAGACCTTTAAACAGACTCAAAGCATGCTTCAYTCTTCAATTATCTGTGTTCTTCCTTGCAAGCAATGTAATATAGTGGTCTGTCTCCCCCAAATACACATCCTGCAAAGCCTTCCTGTACTGCCATGATTTCAATAATGTAATGTGGGAACAACATCACCCATATCTTACACATATATGTATATAAGGTATACTGACAGCCACCATATATACAGAAACAAGGTATATATATAGCTATATACCCAGAATATTAATTTCCATCAAAATTCTAAGATAAACCAGTGCAGGCATGTCCATCAGCTATCAAMAGAAAAAAGAAAAAGAAAAAAGGAATTGTGGGACACCATCCCTAAATGATCAGACCAAGGAACGGAAAAATTTCCTGATGCATATTCTGTGAACTGACATCCAGCCTACCAAGCAGAGGAGTATGGTTCTTGGTGMTGAGCTAGGGTCTGTTTGACAAGGTAAAGAGTATCAATAATACTTCAAGAAGTGGCAAGTTGCCCACATACATGCTGCCTCCTGGTAGCAGTTACTCAGGACTGAAGTATATGTAATCCCTAGCTGTGTGCATGCATTGTTAAACTAACTGCACCTCCTTTAAGGTATCATGTATTATCCCCCTTACTGCAGTCCTTCCCTGAATTACAAGAGGAATTTGTCTTCCTGTTGCTTCCAGGAATACTGTACCCATATACTTCTTTACAAGTCCTACACCTTCTTGGTTGAAGGAAAATGAATTGGTTAATGCATCAAACAGTTAACTTACAGGTTTAAACCCTGTAATTGAGGAGTGATTAGTCTAAGAAATCCAGTGTAACACCCAAATAATAAATAATTTTGAATTAAAAAAATCTGTGTCTATAGCTAACACACTTACAAATTCCCCACCTAACATATTCAGTAAATGCTAACACAAACCAAGAGAAATACATATGAGAACAATGTAAATCCTGATTTGGTTGCTACTGAATGCAGAGTTTCACGAAGTTTCGAGACTGAACTTTCTCTGCTTCCTATTTTCCTCCTTAGAAATAAATCACTGTGTCAGAACATTGGAATTCTGATCTATTGTGAGCTGAGCTGAATTATGTAGTGAATTCAGCACATACTGGAAGAGCAAAAAGCTCATGCTATCTTTGTGAGCTAGTTGAAAAGTGAAAACAGATTAGAAAAATAAGTTCTTCAATAGGCAGCAACATTGCTTTCACACCAGATTTGATGAATAAGTCCTCCCAGCGGCACTAACACCTGATACGCACATTGCATGGATTAGTAAGTTTCTGAGAAGAAGAAAAAACATTTTTTTTTCCCAGTTCCAGTAACTGCTGCAGGTATATTGTCTAATGAAAACACAAGAAGATTTCTCTAAGGAATGTGAATTTCTTTTGGTGTTTCCATCAAACAATTATATGTTGTTCATCCACTATATGAGAAGCACTGAGGCATATCCAGACCTGATTATATTGATTCTTAGTGCCAGATCAGACTCCCCCACTAAGAAAAGAAGCAGTTCCTCATCTTTGCCATACCAGATCCTTGATGGAGACATTCACAAAAGTGAGATTTCTAATAACAATACAGCCCCATTTACTTAATGTCTTGATCATCTTAAATCAGAGTGTCTTTGTTCATTAATGGAGCCTTTTGGAGTGTTTCGCACTAAAGGACAAATTCTCAAAGACATGTAAGAGAGATTTGCTGACTGACATCTATTCAGACCAGTGGGAGGTAAACAGCTCAATCCCCATACACTGATCTGAAATGTATCCTTTCAAATACCTGACTTTCAAAAGGCACCAGACATTTCAATAACTAAGATGCTTCTAAGAACAATACAATTTTCACAGACATATCTGTCAGTTAATGTTACTTTGAAGAAAACATTAGGCCTGCAGAAAGCAGAAGAGCTTTGAGATTTTCACAGCACAAAAATATGGAGGGCTCCTAGGAGTTGTATCCCTTGAGCTGCAAAGCGTAGGATTTCTCTGGCACCACTGCGTAAGCCAGGCTCTTCCCCCTCTGCATACGGAACATGGCTAAATGAAAAGTGRTCTTGCAACAAACAGCACTTTTGCATACCAAAGTTCCCTGGAGGCTCTAAMTTTTAGAGATTATTATTAGGAAGCACATAAAAAAGTATTGGCTTAGCACAGAAAACATTCAGTGGTTCATGAAGGTTAACAAGGATTAGAGTCACATAATGAGAAAGATGTCAAAGGGTACTCAGAGAACATCACAAAGCTTAACATCCAACATATTCCATGCAAACATGGAGGAAAACAGAATCTTTCTYCAATTGCATATTTTGTTCATATGTGCCAAGTGCACAATGTAGTCCTTACCAGTTATGAGAAACATGGTAGTTTACGTAAGTGCATAAGGGAAATCAAAATCTCAGTTGCTTTTTGAAAATGTAATAAACTACACTATATATAGATAAACTACTATCTTCTCCCTAATGATTTTTATCATTAATAATGTAATCGCACAAACTAAATATCAGGAAGTATAAACAAGTTGTTAGAGCAGATTCTTGAGAACTATTCTTCACATTACAGCAGAAGTTTTCTATTCTGCAAGGAATTTTTACTAGTTATCTCTAAGTGACAGAGAAGGATACATGGAATTCCCACTCTCATATCCTTTATTAAATAAATATTTCTTATTTAATTAAAAGATTTTCTAAGATTACTCTTGATTCATTTGGTCAAATGGCAAAGACTAATTAGAACAACCAAAGTTTGGAAGCCCATTAGAAAATAATCCTTCTCAGCAGTTAAAGTAACAATCATGAACTGAATATTAAGATGTTATTTCCTCAAGGTCAAAAGAAGCAGTTCAAGAGTTTCCAACTCTAATGTAAAAAAGAAAAACAATCAAATTCAGCACAAAACCCCCACCCCAAAACCAAAATCCAAGGAAACAAACCAGAATGAATAGGTATCTGAGAAAGTACTTACTACAATATCTTCAGGAAAAGTATCCAAACTGAAAGAGCCGTCATCAAACATGACTTCATAGAAAAGCTGAGATGTCACTCCTGTAACTCTGCAACTATAGTATCGTGTATTTCTATGTTTTGTGATGACTGTCTGCCCAATTGTAATGGCTTTCTCACATGCTTTAGCTCTCTTGAAAAAAAGAAAGAAATTAAAAGTAAATTTAAATACCRGCTTACACAAAAATTTGTCAATGTAAAAATAGGATTGACAACAGCTCACTACTCAATATAAAAACTTCAAATGCAAATTAATTCCATTTAATAATGATAACATAAATTCTTTTACACACCAAATTTCTCAATTTTTGCACCTGATGCCTTATAACTACTCAGCATTAGATCAATAATACACAATTAGAAAAATATGCTATTTTTATTAGTAGTATACTATGTAGAATTTTCCTGAAGACATAAGATGTGATGAACCAAGAGTATAGTCTTGATTTTTTTTTAAATGATGTGATTTTGRAGTACTGGATATCTTTATAATTCTACATAATGCAATAAAATTTTGCCMAGTGAGATGCAATAACTAAATGCATATCCAGTTCTTGCCAGAGCTTTCTACAGCCATGTRTCTGAGGAACTTCTTTACCCATATGTGCAGACCTTCTCCTTTAAAACTACAAACAGCATTGATCTCTTTTCATCAGTTATTTACATAGTRTATCAGTAACAATATTTTCCTTTTCTCTTTTCACCTTTTACTTGTAATTCTCCATAGCTATATGTAATCCTCCATATCAATCACATCTGATTGATATAGAYGATCAGGGTTGTTAAACTATGCAAAAATTCCACATCAATAACTGCTCGATAGATTCTATAAATACCAAAAGAATGAAACTTTAGGAAGGAAGGCAATCACTCAGAATCTCACATTATGCAGACAACTATTACATCTCAGTTCCCAGCTATCGCACCCCCAGGAAACTTCCACTTTAAAAGCAACCTTCTTCACTAGGAAGCATAAAACCAGTATCTTCTCATCCTAATAAGACAGAGAAGGCACTTCTTTCTTTGGATTTGACTATTCAAAATCTTACATAGGTTCCATTTTTTATTCAAAGGTTGAGCTAGTGTGAGTTTGACTACACCTGAACAGTTGAACTTTAAAACCTGGCCTGTAAGATGCCTGTGCACTGGACTATCTAAGGATGAAATACTTTTTGTTATAAATGTTTATGTAAACTGCACAAGAATACTTTTACACATGATACACACTAAGGTAGTCATCAAATTTCCTAAGATTGCTTTTGAAACCTTCAAAAAAGCAGTCGATTGATTCTTCAGGTAATATTAGAGTCTTAAGATTGCCTTATGAAAATCTGGAAAAAACTACAGCTGTAGGATTTTTATCACTAATATTGAAGAAAATAAAGAACAGCAACTGTTCTTTTAGTTAGATTTCAAGTATTAGCAGTAATGTGAATGTTTTGGGGGAAGAGAAAAAACCCACCCTAAACCTGAAGACCTCTGTTTCTGTGTCAACTTTTTGTCACTATTGGGCTTCTTTCTTGGACCTATTTATGGGATTTATAATTCTTAAACTTCTCTGCTCCTGCAAACTAAGGACATACCAAGTACAAATATTCTGYGCCATTTTTATAGGCAGTGCACTAAATCTGTGTGTCAAAGCTCTGYCTGTCACAGACATTTGGAGGATTTAGTTGAGGTCAGATCAGACAGTGAAACCCAATGATGTTCCTAAAGCATTTCCAAGTTTACCTAGAAAAAATGTTTTGAGCATACTCAMAAATTGCTTAACCATTACATGTATAATAAAAACATTTCCTCCTCATTTTAACTGTTTACAGCTAGACTAAGAATAAAAATTAACTACATAAATAACAATTGACTGGTATTATTATAGGAGTGATAAAATATCCACGARTGTGTTTTATCCAGTCTTGAAACATGTTAATTGACCTTTCAATTTTAGATTGTATCCCATTCAGCTTTTTGGGGGGCGGGGGGGAAAGTTGGATCAGATGTAAACTAGAGACTATTAATTGATTTATTTCTATAAAGTAACAGAAAAGATATTATACCATAGAAACCCAAAGAGATATTGCTCTATTAAAAGGTTTAAATCTTCTCTGAAACAAGAAGTAACTCCTCAGAGAAGATGGTGGGCAAATTATAATATTTTAAGAAACAATACAGATCCATTTAATGATAAAATTTTCAGAGAAGGAATGCCATTCCTCAAAAAAAGTAATAAAACCCAGAAATGCATTCTAGCTCAAGAAGACTATTTTTAGTATGTTACCTTCATAGGATTCTTAATTTATTTCTCAGAAAAACATATTCACAAGYACATTCTGTATTGATTGCATGTCCCTGAAAACATTTCCTGACAGAAAATCTTAAGAATTTATTGATGTTAAGAATGTCATTTTTGATCAGAAAGGACAGTTGTTATGTAAGGGAGTCTATCAGATTAAAGAAACAGCTGTGGTAGTTACCAGATTATTGAGAAAGCTGTGGTTTAAAAAGCATGATTTTCTTTAATGGTACCAAAGCTAAGSATGAACCAAGATAGCAGCAGAAATACAGAAAACAACTACATACAAAAAAAAACCCCTAATCTCCCCTTCTGTGTGCAAACTTCAAAAAGATAAGAAGGAAAATTACTTTCTCCTTCATTTCTGTATGGCAGGACACAAAAACCTTGTTAAATATATAAACTACGTGCACATGAATTCCTAATAACTATCATGAGATTGACATCCTATGTACATCTAATACTGAGAAACTTTCTCAGGCTATGATTTTTAATAGGGATCCTAAAAGATCTGAGACTTATTCCATACATGAACATATTCCTTGTTTACTCCTTGGAATTCCAATTTTAGGCATAGAAATCATGCATGGCATTTCAAAAATATTCCAGCTCATGACTGAGTGGCCGGCAGTAGTTAGCAAACAGTGGCAAATGAAGACACGGCATCATTCAGATATTCAACAGCAAAAGGATCTACAGCTTCCATTAGACAGCATCCCCTCATTCCCTGTGAGCTACAAAGGTCAAGAACTGGCTAATAATAGTAGAAGATTATTTCTAATAGCTCCAAATCCAGCAACAGTAGGTATTTGCACCTCCAATCTTTTCTGCTTCTAAAGATTGCTAGTCTTTCAAATTTTACTGGAACTGTCTAGATAGCCCCTTCTGTTCAGAATTTCCAAATGAAATAGCTGTGAGTATAGGTTGGTCTCCAGCTGGCTTTCTYTGATCTGAGCGCTGTCTTCCCTAATCTTATATGGTTCTTCTAGGTTTGTTTTTTTTTTCTGCTAGAATAGTTGCATACAACTTCTTTTTTCTCATTTCCTTGTGAATGAAGAAGTCCTCTAATAAAAAAAAAATCCATCTGCAGCACCTATTCCCAACTGTACTTTCAAGTGTTCTTACAGTTTTTATGACAAAAATGTGTGAGGGATATGTTTCATGCTCAAAGACAAGCACAGTCAAAGAGGAAAAATGACCAAAAAAACCCCAAACCATGGTCTGTAAGTAGCAAATCCCAGAGCCTTCTTGAATATTGACAGTCCAATTTACATAAAAAATAATACAGGCAATGATAGCAATAACCCAAAACACTCTATATAAAAAAATATATGTTTTGCTAGGAAAGTTTTGCATAATTTCTAAAGCTGTACCTTCAGCAAATACAAGAGGTATGCTTAGTTTTGAGTCAATGAGTATGCAAAGAACATATTCTTGTAAAGTCCTATCAACATTTTAAAACTCCAGCTCTTAGTATTTCCATATTTACTTCATTTGGCAGCAGCAGATGCATTCAAGGATTATGCTTTCCYATTTTATTTTCTCTTTGATGATTTTTCTTCAGAAGACCTCACCAGTGTTTTCAATGACTGACAACAACACAAAACCTGATCCCCAGTGAAAAAGGCTTATGAAAGTATGTTGACAAAAAATTTTACATGAGTTCATAGCCAAAAGTAAGTTGGATGCATACTTTACTTCATCGCTAYGATCAGATCTAGCCTGAGGTGAAGGAATATGCTAATAAGAGTAATAATACACATTTATCTGTTTAGGTAGGCTTTTTTTTTGTTGAGCACCCTCACTGATTCGCACATGGAAATGCCACTATAGGTATATGTCACAATTTTTCCTAGTGCCAAGAAGTCATTCTTTGATTGTTGAGTTTTTGGGGTTTGTTTGTTTTCTTTTTTAACTTGAAGAAAGAAGTAAACACAGGTAGTGACTGAGTATCTAAACATAATACTTAGTCTATATTAATGAAAATTAGACTATTTTAATTTATTTTCTTGAAATTAGGAGAAATAGTGTCCTTGCTTTATGAACGTTTCCTGCTAAATACCAGAAGAGATGTTTTTCAGACTGACAATCTATTGTATTCCTGTAAAAATTTACTAAGTGAGCATAATTTCAGTCTGCATGATTCACCATTCTGCTTCTGAGCAGTGAAGCTAAAACAACAGGCAAAATAAAAAAAAGTTGATTAGAAGTAAGACACATTGCTACGCCTAATGGTGAAGAGCAATGTAATTTCTGCATAAAGGAATAGCTAATAGCTAAGAAAAGCATAACAAGAAAAACAATGGTGAAAAAACTTCCAAAGGCTTGAAGATGTGGTAAGATTAATTATCCAAAAGACAGAGTATAAAACTAAGCATATAAAAACATATGGCAATCTCCTTTCTCTAAGGAGTAAGTTAAGAATTTTACAGAAAAAGTTCCTTTAACAAAATCCTTTAACTTCTCTTTCCAAATTTTGGCCCAACTGAAAACACAAAAGCATAATTCTTCTTTCTCTTTTGCAAACCTRACTTTTATTTGAGCCATGGTGAAAACAAAAGGTAATAATACTGAATCTTTTCAAAAAGGTTGGTGCTGAGTTTCAGGAAAAGATGTAATAGTGTCCTTCCAAGATACTTTCAATGTCCTTCACTCAAACTCTTAAACATTAGCCATACAAAATCCTGTTTTTCTCCATAAGTGTTGGGGTTTCTTTTCCTTTACACTACCTAATATAGGACACTACCTAACAYAGGTCAAGAAAATAATTTAAAAAGCATGGAAATTATGAGACTGATGCAAATCTCACTRCCTAGAATATAAAGATAATAGAAAGCATTTGGGAAATATTGGCCCTAATTTTGCTGGCTATGATTTTAATCCCGTACTTTTCAACTAAATAATGTTGTCMAAAAAATCCCAAGGAGAGTATCGGAAGTTGCCTGTACCGATAAATGTTTGTTTGGTTTTAAAACTAAACTAATTTTCTTGGAAAATGTTTGAAGAAATTAAAAGCATATAAAGCGTACTGGTTTAACATGTTCATTCATTTYGGAAAAAAATACTATACAGCTTAACAATTCTATGGAAATTGTAAACAATTTTAAACAATATGTTTCCCTTTTAAAGAACCACCTGCCGATTGAACAGTTAGGACTGATTACTCTTGTTGGAAGACATTACAATTTAGTACACTTGAAAGAAAATTCTGCTCTTCAGCAGTCTTGTTAAGTCTTGTCATTAAGACCAAGGATTCACTGACAAGCTCTTGAAAGAACAACATCTATTACACAGAACCTACCTGGGTTTATGTCTTTCATTTCTAATGTATAAAGGAGACAAAAACATTTCCAACTCAACTCACTTATCAAGCTCTTTCCTTAAGAAGACTATGTTAAGTCCTTCTGGTTTGCTAGGAAGCAAAATACAGCTTTAAAAGCCCAAGATGAATGACAAGACTACTCTCCTAACTGAGATAGTAACTATTTATTCAAGTAAAAGTCATTATTCTAATTCCTCATTGTGTCTCATATAAAATTAAAGGTTCCTCCTAAGCACAGAAGAGAAATAAAAAGGCAGTCATAACATGAATTATCATGGCATGCCAGTACTTTGCCAGATGACAGAATAATTATAATTGGATATTTTCAAGAGACTCTTTGGCTGCAGAACAAAGATTTTACATATACACCACATYCATTATCTCACAGGATCTGTGAGTATTTGTAAGATATTGTGATCTGGGTATTTATAATACACTTCAGGTTAACCAAACAGAAAACTCAGAGATTTGTTCTGGCTGTCAAAACAATATACTCAACAAGGATTTTAAATGCAAAAATGTRTTAAGCATATCAGGTATCACTTCTCTCAGGTAACAGCATAAAAATCCTTCAAGCTGTAATAGATTACTATGCATGAAAATATGATAGAAAGAACTATTATAATACACAGTGTGGATCCTCCATTTTCTCCGGAAAAATGCTTTAATTCTGCCAAAGAAGAAAACATATTCCTTACCACATTTTGGTTGATTTTGTGCCTGAAACATGTGATGTAGACAACATATGGCCAGTCATCAGGTTCCATCAGCACTCCTGCAGCATGGGCACAGGTAACATGGAAGGATGCTGGGCAGCGTCCATATGAGCATTGAATGCAGGCACCAGAGATTTTCTTAACTCTCTGCCTGCAGAACATACATTTCTGTAGGAGCAAAATAAACAGAATATTTTCTGTAGTACCACAATTTCACTGACTCCTGCAAGTAACTCAAAGACCAAAAAATTATTTGTGATCCAATGATCCCTTTTTTTACCTTCCAATATGCAGAGCAAAAGCAATAGCATTTATGAATTACAAGGCAACTTAGTAATATGATAATTAATACATACCATTTTTGCCTTTCTACATAAATGTTAAGACAATCTGTTACAATGCCATAGCAAGAAAACTGATATCTATTTAAAAGTTTAATTTAAAATTTCATACTCTGAAAATTAACCTACTACTCCTAAAATAGGTAAATAAAAAAAAACCTATACAGGATTTGACAAAAAAAGTACTCAAAAAATAGAGAGGATAGGCCCACTGAAATGCAGGGCTAATCAGGACTTCCATATATCATTCAATTAGCTCCCTATTATAAAACTAGATGTATATAGTCTTTGTWAAATGGTTAACCCAACAGTTTCTACAATGTCCTCAGCCTGCTATAGTGGATAAATCTCTAAGTTAGAGATGTTTTCTTTCTCTCAAGCCCTTGCATAATTCCACAGCTGAAGGCTGTTCCTAAGACCCTTTTTATTTTTTAGCCTGGTTTTCATTGGCTGAGTATTTAATATAATGTCAATACAGTAGGCTTTATTTCCTCACATCATGTACTCAAACATCATGTCAACAGCCTTACTGGTATCAAGACACACCAGTTTACTTCCTTTTGCCAAAATGAAGACCATATCAAAATAATATCRCTATTTTGTAAGTGACACAAGCAAGAAACGAATAGGAAAAGAAGACGAAGGGACACATGCTAATTTAACTAAGTCTGGGGAATAAGTTTTAATATACTAAAAAAGACAATACAAGACAAACTACCTTGCCATCATAAGGCATTAACAAGCACACTAGATAGAATAATTACTTCAGTAACTTCTGTGTACAGCTGTTTTATATAATATATGAGAATTATCCTCTTATAACTCTCAGCATGTCTAAGAAAAATGCAAATGCTATTGATGATCACAGAATTATCTCAGCTATTACAAATAGATTTCATGCAATGACAAAAAAGAATGAATTCAATAAAACATACTGTTGGAATACTGCTTACTTCCATTTGTCCTAAATTTGCTGCCCACAAACTTGTTTAACACCTTTATCTGCCTTTGCTGAGAACATAAAATAACTAAATAAAAAGAACCAAAAATAATTTTGATGCACTTTTGCTGTATGATTAATAATTCAAAGTATTTACTATTACCTTACCATCTAATTCTTATTCMTAGGTGACCACAGAACCTAGCTCTCCTTGTTCTCCATTGTTTATTAATTTTCACATTCTGCATAAAACCGGCAGTGCTGGTTCAGCACTTACATRGTTTCAATGGCTTCTGGCACATGAYTTGTGACAGAAATAACATTTTTGGCAGGGCCAGCCCTGTCAAGATCACGGTTCTTGCTCCCGTATCATTCTGAATGTGAAATACTCTTGAAGTTCTGCCCTTGTGTCTACCCTTTGAAAGCAAACTGCCAGCATGGCTTTGTACAAGCTGACATTAGAGTCTAACATCCAAACTTAGTGAAAATTTTTAGCTATCACTCACTAAAAAGACCAGAATTCAGCTCATTCTACTGTARTATCATCAGGTTTCAAAGACTAACAAGAGGTAAAGATGGTTTTGCCATCAAAAGAAATGTTTCAGAGACTTCACTCATGATGACATCTCATATCTTTRTATTCATGTGTGGTCATTTTCAGATAAGTGAAGTAATTGTTTTCCAAGGSAGCTTAAGAATTTCTTTCATATACACATATTCAAAGCCTACTAAAGTGGAAATCCCACACAGAAAACAGAACTGAAATCTGGTATACATAATGTCTAGACACTGAGTTCATACAAATAACAGAGCTCCTCTTGAATGATTTTTCATACAGATATACACATAAACTCCCCAATAAGATTAATGGAAGAAGAAAGACAGAAGCACTTATGAGTATTAAAAAAACCCAACTCCACCAAAAAAACCCAAAACCAAACCAAACCAAACCAAAACGAAACAAAACAAACAGCCAAAATCCCAACGACCAACCAACCAACTAAACCCTATGTGTGTTCTGACATAAACACAAAAAAAATGCAGTTTAAACAAAATGTAACAAATAAGGAAAAGGATTAAAAGAAAGTACAGCTCAACTAGAATTGACTGAAGAAATTGTAATATTACAGCAGGAAATGCTGGTCCCACTTAAATTAATGGCTGCACTTGTACAAAGCAGTAAAGATGTAAACATTACAATGTTATTTAAGTTTCTCCTGGTTCTTACTAAGGTATTATAAAAACTTGGGTGATGTGAAAATCTAAAAATACCCTATGTGAGTAATGCTTCAGAAAAAGAATATAAACTTACAACTATATATATGTACAACTGTTCTTCTATATTAGTATTTTAAGGTTTATTATCTTCCAGATGTGGGAAAGCTGAGCAAAATAAAAGTAATATGAGGACAGCAAGAAATGCTGAAAGGTACAGTGGAAATGTAGTCAGGAAAACTGAAAATGTCACACATTAAATGGCATGGCCAAATCCTCAGAAGTTAGACTAAAACTTCATCCCTCCTGGTAAGGGAAGCTGACTTCTCTGTTCTCATCCAGCACAGGTTAATTTAATGAGATTATGTTTGACAAACTGGCATCATGAGAGAAGACACTCCTCACAGTGTTTTTCAGAGTTGCAATTTGAAAGTAYTGAAAATAATTAATTAAAAAACAAGCTGTTCAGTTACTATTGACCATATTCTTATTACAGTCATGTTGGTGTAAAATTATTGTAATTCKGATGAAAAGTGAAGTTGCTTCAGATTTACTCTTATATAAAAGCAGCATTGCTGAGCCGTACGTATTTGTGTAAATGCAGACTTCAGTTCACATGACGAAAGTGAAAAAAATCCTATTTTAACCAYGCAATAAATCCATCTCACTGCCAAATACAAGGAAGGTAATTGCTACATCAGTTAACTCCAAACACACATTAATCTTTTGTGCTGCACTCCTACATTCTTCAGGTACCAAAAACATTAAGATCATGGATATAAATATGAGGAAAAGCATTACTGTACACATAGGAAAAGAAAAAAAATCCTATTTCTCCCTGTGCTTAAGGAAAACCAGRAAAACTATGAAAAACATTCTTCTTTTAAGAATGCAGGAAATGATTTGCAAATAAAGAAATGTATTTCTTATTTCATGTAAGATACTGTGGCCTTTGTACAAGTTTKACACTGAGAAGGATGATGCAGATGTATC
Source organism: Malurus melanocephalus (assembly GCF_030028575.1). Lineage (NCBI taxonomy): Eukaryota > Metazoa > Chordata > Aves > Passeriformes > Maluridae > Malurus > Malurus melanocephalus. The sequence continues at coordinate 517,231 of NW_026623569.1, forward strand.
TCAGTTTTACAGTGACTCTCAAACTAAGGCATGAATTTTGAAAAGTCAGGTATATAAGCAAACTACAGCCTGCATAACTGTATCAGGCAACATGGCCCCATTCAGACATAAGAGAAAAAGCTCCTTCATATTTGAAACTATACATCAAATAGTCAGTCCAGTCCATTTGATGAATAAAATTGGGACACATATAGTGACAGCAGAGGAAGTTATAAAAAATCTATTTTGCATAGACTTTTGGAACATTAGTTGAACKACCAAGTTGTATATTAGCTATAAGCAGGAAACTAAACTGTGCTGCRTCTGGCTCATACTGGAAATTCTTCTCCTTCCTGTTTTGTGAAAAATAATGGATTTCTCGTACTTTCACCTGGGGAATGAACGTATGAATTCAAAGGTTTTTTCTAACTTTTTTCATATATCAATTTATTATACTATATTGATACATGGAGGGGAGGATGATGAAAATGTACAAAAATAAAATCAATACAAAAAAATACACAAAAAACCCCAACAAAACAAAACAAAAAGCACTAAAAAACCCAATTAAGTGCCACTATAAGTGACCAAAGGAAAAAGGCATCAGAACATCAAGAGAAARCAGGGAACTACTGGCTGTGAAGACTGAGGTGTCACTCTCCCCCCCAACTCTTCCATGAAGTCTGACTTTCATAAGTTTTTTAAATGAAGGAATTGTATAGAATGGAACCAATCTCRAACTATTCCTGCAAAAGAAAAAGTCTAAACGCCTCTCTGACAGAGCAAGACTTTTGTTTAGGTATGTAAGCTTGCTATTTGTGAAACAAACTGGACATAACCATGAACACATTTTCTAAAACACAATAATGCTAATTCAATGCCCAAACAGCAGTTTTTCAGTAGCTTGAAAGTACAGCTGTTCCTATGAGCTAAAGCAATTCTAGGTAGCTGGGAAGAATGTAATTTTGATTCAATGATTGCTAGACATTAGTGCAAAGCAGAGACCAAGGGGAAAGTGGCTGAGGATCAATCTTAATCAGAGATCCAGATACAAAATGAATTGTAGAATAAATAGAATTGTTTATATAACTGGAGATTAAGAATATAGGACAGAACAATGTACKGTCATTTTCTAGATTGTAAAATGACATCTTTTTGCCCCCCCCCCAAAGAAAAATATTCTGCTGCTAATGAATTTCATAATCACAAAATAGCTCTTTAATGTTAATAGTTTGCAAATCTATAAACAGAATGGATTTTAAAAAATTAGTCCAAGGAAACCRGATGTCAGCACTTTGCAAAAGACAGCCCACTGGTAACTTTTAGAATATTTTTTATGTATTCTTATTTAAAGATTTAGAAATTGCTTCCATCAAAAGGGAAGGTATTTACAAATAAAATTCCAGTCCCTAAAAGGATCATGAATTAATCACACTAGCAGTGTTTTCTGATAGAAGGATTTATGAAAATCAGTACAAGCAGAGGTCGCAGCAAAAAGCCAGGGATGGATTTTAGGAAACAATTTGGAGTATTGACTTCTCTCAAAATTATCTCTATGCCTTTGCAATCAGAATGACTTAAGTGAAGGAGTTCATTGTAGTAAAGCATTAAATGCTACAAAAAGAAGCTATTTCAAGAGAGCCTCTAAAAATTACTAGATTTCCAAATACTATTAAAAATCATCCTGTATGAGTTCTGCTGCTGCAGATGTTTAGTAACTATTAGTCAGTAAATTATTTGTATATTCTCATTCTCTCTTATATATTTGTCATTTTTTCCCTTCTATGTATAATTTGAAATACTAAGACAAAGGCATCATTGTAAAATTAAGAAATTTAATGRAAAATCACTGGGTCGTTTTTTTTCTATGATGTCTGCTTTAGYATCTCTTCATTTTGTAATGAATCTGCTTTGCTTCCCAATTTATATTACCAGACAAGCAATGTTGCTATTATGTATGATCACACTGCAGATACGAAAAGTCAGCCCTACTGTAAGCAACTGTAAAATACCCATAGATTTTAAGAGAGCAAAGATTTTACAGAGAGTATTGACAGAGCGAGCTTCAACAGCTTATCAACTTTTATAACCTGAGACATACAGAATAAAATGCACAGTGAAACTAATCTTTTCCTTCTCCATTCCAAAGCCATAACATGGATTAAAAGTGAGAAAAGATTACAGCAAGAGTTGGAAGCAAGGTACTGGCAGAAAGATTTGTTAACGATGCACAACATAGTCAGAAGATGCATACTACGAAGACATTTGACACATTATCTGCAGATCAGTGAGCGCATGCTGGCTGCACAACCATCTTTTAGAATACAAAGTCAGCACTTAATTTTGGCRGAGAGCATGGTGTGTTTCTATGGAAACAAACTCATTACTCTTTTTCCATTTTATGTTTCCTTTTATTCCTGATTAATTTAAACCAAGATGAGTATTTGAGCTATGAAACTGACAGAGCTTAGAATCAGAACATATGAAGAAAGAGCTTTTTAGATGATCTATTCTACTTCATTGTTCAGCATGTTTAGTCAATTATATAAAATTAACTAGAAATGTTGTTAGAGGAAGTATCAAAAGACTATTTTACATCCCTCTGGTATTTCAAACGTAACAACCAGTACCTCAGGGGGAAAAAAACCTAGACTTGTAGAAAACAATTTGTAATTTCCTACCATTCAGAAAGTCTGCCTATAGCATGGGGCTGTGGCAAATTAAAGATGGCAGACATTATCTAGATGTAGGCAAAAATTCTTCTAGCGGTAAATTTCAGCAAAGAAGTAAACATAACACTTATGCTTCAGTAGCAATTAGAAACAGTAATTCTATTCTCTAATAACTCTGTGATAATGTAGTTTTGTGTCTACTCCCGAAGAGTGAACTTGAAAATTGTTTAATTTTGAATTAAACATGAAAAAAATATTGAAATCGTGCCACATATACTTTTTCATTTAAAATACAATTTTAACAGTTGATAAAAATCACCAGAAYTTGCCAAAATCACATATACAGTATCCATCTATTATTTCAATCGAACTGTTAAGATCCTAATACCTTTTAATTTATAAGGAAGACAAACACACTATGTAGAGTTAAGAAAAATCTTGTTTCCCCAGAAGCCTGGACTGTGATTGCAGTGAGAATCATTAAAATGTAGGTTAAAAGAGAAATAAAAAGAAACAAAAGAAAACAAAACATTTGGTGAATAAGTATTTATTTTGAAAGTGCTTGAAAGGGTTTATGCTCCTGTGATACACTGCAGTCTCAGTAGCTGGTAAAACAAGTGTTGTGAGGCAAAAAGTAAGAAATAAAAGGCCCTGTTAGACCTTCAGCTGGTACTTGCAATTGCCATATCTACCACTATGCCATATCTTGGGAAATAAACTGCTATATATTTATTTTTAGTATTATTGAAGTTCTCACCTTTGTAATCACATTTCAACACCAAGCACTGCCATTAAGTCCCTACTCTTTTTAAGGGTTCTGTTCTTTCCTTATAAAGTTTGGGCTCATGGTTACATATTGTTATTTCAGAAAGTAGGTGGAAATGTAGTGGGTAAAAGAAGAGTTAGGATGACTAACTTCTCAGCATCACCTGGTATAAAATAATCTGGAAGAAATGGGACCTTATTCTTGTGTTTGGTGAATATGTGCTAGCAGAATATTCACWATGTATGTAGGGATTCATCCTTTTAAATGAGATGTTGGAGATTGAATGTTTTCCTTTTAGTACTTGTAAATAAAACTCAGGAGACAGTAGAGATATGTTTATATGGTGTTTTTATCAGTAGATCTCTGTGAAAGGATTGGAGACATCTCAAGTGCTTTCATAGTGTCTCTGACAGTGTAGAATACCAATGGYACTGTTCTAGCCTGAAGAAAGAGTGCTTCTTTAAGCACACAAACAAACCTTATAAGGAAATTATCAAGATTTTATCTTAACTGTAGTTTTTACTACAGTTAAGATAATTTTTTTTAAATATACATGTTTATTAAGGGACAAAACAAATCTTTTTCCCAGACTGTGTTTCTTGCCCTGTAGCTTTGAAATGGTACAGGTCTTCTTCTGTGGATTTTAAGTCCCCTTTTAGCTCCCCTTTTAGCCTCCAGATTGCGCTATAACAAACACACCAGCTACAAAAGAAATTTTTTTAGAAGCACTGTGCGTATTCAGTGCATCTTACAGGCATCCTGAAATGAACAAGAAGTGACTGATGCCAATATTGGGAGGGCAAAATTTCAAGAAGAATAATACAGGAGGTTGGAAAGAATCTCCTTTCCTTTATTCTTCAGGAAGAAAATATTTTTATTAAAACTTTCCTTCAGATTTGCATAGACCAGTTTGAATAAATTTGCCATTTACACAAAGGCTAAAGTATCYGACAAGCTGTGAAATGCCATTTAGGCTGAAAGGGTGATGAGGCATCATTTCACTGCTTCACTGCTGCAGCCTTCAGGCATCCCACTACTGTAGTGTAACTGCACTTTTTCCAACTGATTCCTACAGGCATTACTGAAATTAAAGACAATTGTCAACTTCAGGTTTTCTTCGCACTCCAGTCATCCAGTCACAAACACAGTTCGAAACCCAATACATGGCACTGAGAGAAAATAACTGTACAGAACAAGAGCAAAACTATTCCAATCAATTATGGAGGTTAGTGGAGACCTCCAGAGCTCATGTAGACCAACACCAACAAGACAGACCTAAATCAGGTTGCATAAGGCCTATCCAGCTGACTTTTGAACATCTACAAAGACAAAGATCCCTCAGCTTTGCTGGGCACTTGTTCAAGTGTTCAACTATCAGTTTTCAGAGCACTGGAATTTACTGTGTTCTGATTTGTGTTCTTTGCTTCTCAAGCTACCACCATGCACTTYCAGAGAGCATCTATCTCCCTCTTGCCTGTATCTTCTGATTAGCTCAGCATAAATAGCACTGAGATCTTGGCAAAAAGGTGTCTCTTTTCCAGGTTGAACAGACTCAGTTTCTTTAGTCCCGCTGTATATTTCTGTAACTCCACACCATCTCAGTGACCKTTCATCAGACTTTCGCCAGGTGCAGTCTTAACAAAAGTCAAATGAAATGGAACGATGGATCARTACTCTGGGACTGATAGGTATTTACTATTACAAAACATACCCTGGACACAGTTGGTCCCCTGTTGCAAAGGCATGTTGCTGTTTTATGTTTAATTTGTCCTCCATGATCCTCACTGGTTTTCCTGCAAAGCCAATCAAGCTAAATTCCAGTGACAGAATTTGTATTATTCAGATTACAAAACAAACAGATTCCCCATAAAATCAAGCATGGCTATACAAAGTACATACAGAAGATATCTACAATTTGCTGATTCAGAAAAGCCTTTAACAGAAAATAAACAGAGAACCTTAAGAGGCTGCATGGACATTTCAGGCTCCCAATTCTTCGCAAGCTACCATTTAATGTAAAGCATTGCCATAAGTAATATCATTATTTATACTTAGTACAGATATCAGCACTGTTGCTACATAGTTTATTTTTTAACAATTGCCTTATGATACCTCATATAAGCACATACAAACACAGAGGAATTTGCCATTCTATTAAGAGAGCAGTTAAAATTAGAACACCAAGATGCAGCATTGAAAGGATTATATTCTTAGCAATACCCAAAGTACAATTTAAGAAATGAAAAAATGCAAAGAYAATTTTTATCTAAATAAATGTATCACCATCTAATAAACTATCTTTTTGAGAATGACAAGTCAGTGTGGTGATATCCATAAATAAAAAATGTATTTCCATACAGACTCTAAAGMAAACAAAATTATGGAAGAGACAATCACACAGAATTTAAGACACACAAGTTTAAAGAGAAACAAGAATCTTGTCAAGCTCAAACAGAAACCTCTCATGACACTAAAAGCACACATATCAACATTCCTAGCATGACAGTAATGTGCTGTTTTGTGTCTTAAAAGATTACAAGACAGGAATGGACTACAGTATATGTCCTCTGGGCAAGAAGGGGTCATGGCAAATTATGTAGGTGAATGCACTTTGCCTCTGGGAAGGAAAATATTGTATTTGTGAAGTATACTGAATGAGGGCACAGCTGCTTGTCAAGTTATTCTCTGTTGAAGGGAAGCTGCTGTGGATAGAATACACTATTAGAAAATTAAGATAAGGAAAAATATTTAGTGTACTTACATTACTGGCCATGAAATACCTGTCATCCCTACAGTAAATCAAGCAAATGGGACTCATAATGTTTTGAGTAATAACAATAGCACATTATCAACCAAGYAAGTCAGAATTTGGAATAAAGGGCTATTTCAGAGTTAGAACTGTATGGGATATTTTTTGTTTAGTGTAGTCTTGTTTTTTTCATTCTTGTTGTTTGGAGTCTTTTTATTCAAGGATGTGATCAAGGCACACATATGTTTAACATGCACTGCATCACAGAAAGTTTACTTTTCAGCTCTAAAAAGCTTGAGGGAAATCCATAATTTACAAAGAAAAGATTATTTCTGAAGCTTTCAGCCAAAAGTCAAAACSTATTTTTCATCAGAGCTGATGTTAACATTATACCTAACCAGAAAACAATGTCATTTGAACAGACAAAAGTGGTAAGGCAGAACAGAAAATGTATGACATTCTTTAAGACATATTAAAATGAATTAAGTATAAGAAGTATAAAAAATTCCCCAATCTAAAATGATCAGTTGTAGTATCTCAGCAACAGAAAGCTATTTCTAAATGTTTTGTTCATCTAAGTCCTGTACTAGGTTCACTAAGTAGTCAGAAGAATCAGGTGCAGAGGATGGTGAGTCTTGCCTCAGAGTATTTAGCCATTATAAAAATTGGAAACTTGTTCTATCCAGACTGAAACACATTAGCTGTTAATATACTAACTGGTTAAAATTATGATTGGTAAAAAATGCAGTAAATATTTTATTTAAAATGGTCATCCCACCCCCCACCCTAAATTTTTTTTTTCTGTTGCTTTCCTCAAAAGATTAAAAAAAATAAAAGAACAGTATGTCTTTATGGTAGACATGTAAGCAAATGACATTTTGCTTAAAAAGTATCATATATATACCATACAGTATCATCCTGCTTGCATAAACCCAAAAGTATGTGGACGTCAGCATAGTTGCAAAATGTTCCAAGTTTGCCATGGAAACAACATCCTTTTTTCAAAATATTACAAGTGCTCACTGTGGACTGTTGGCATGAAAGCTCCCAATCCAAGCTCATTGACAGCTTGTGGAGTGGACAGATGAGGCATGGAAAATATTTTAAATTAGTTCATTTATCTTGCTCAGACATGGGAAGAGATGGAGAATTTGTCATGTTTATAGAAAAAGAGCAGAGAGAGAGTGAAAAAGAGAGAAGAAGAGGGGGGGAAGAGGAGAAGGGGGAAAAGGCAGGGGTAAAGTTGTTGTAAAAGGTGGAGGAAAGGAAGGAAAAAAGGTAGAAGSCAGATAAAAGTAGGATAAAGGAGTGACGGGAAAGAGGGGAAAGATGGGAAGGGAGGAAAAGGGGAAAGAAAACATCTTTTTATAAAATAACTACCAGTTAAGCTAGATTTCACACAAAATGCATTTTTTGTTCATTAGAAAATATACACCCCAACACTAGGCCAACCAGCAGATGTTTTTAACTGGTTTTGATTTTATCTCTGTAGATTTCWGAGAATCAGCACTGGGTTTTATTACTGCATCAAACACATTCAAATTTAAATTGTTTTATCCTAAGGACTCAGATTATAGACATTTTTCAAACATGCTTCAGAAACTACGCCATATACATCCAAGATGAAGAATACAATAGATTAAATTTTCAGTTAATACACTGTCATATTGCCATGGACGCTATTGGAGCCCAAGATGTTAAAATGGAAATGGCTTAAAAGACAAACTAATGTTCCAATGCGCCTTAAGAATGTGATTCTGACAGATTCAGACAAAACATGGATTTCCTCCTCTCTTTGAACAATGCAGTTCAAAGAGAATCTGAACAAAAAGGAATGTGTCTTAATTATTTCCAACAGGGATACCACCTATGGATAACATTTGATTATATTGTGTACAGCTATCTCCTGTACACAACTCAAAAAAATTTGCTTCATACAGAAATATATAGGTCTAATCTTTATATTTTTATTCACTATATCTTCTCCTTTACCTAGATTTTCAGACACAGTGATTAGGCTTGAAGGAAGTTATATTTTTCCTCATGACTTTATTTTCAGTTTGTCCAGAGAAACATTAATCTTCAATATTATTTGTTTCACACTGATTTCACACTGATTTCACACTGGGAATTCCTTCATATCCTTGATGGACAAGGAATTGATTTATTTAATGCGAGTATTTGGCAATGACTGTTATTGAAGAGCAAGCTGGTCTCTCTTCCACTGCAATGCCTGGTCCAATAAAACTGTATTACTAAAAGAAAATTGTTATAAGCTAATTACCTGTTCAATGTGTGTATTGACTCATCTATTTTCTTCTATTTTAAAATACCTGTTTTAGCATCTTTGCCATCTGGCTGCATCTACTTTTCTTTCCCAAAAACCATAATCCATTTACCACTGCAAACAGAACTTCATTAAATTAATAAGTGCTAGTCTGGTCCACTGGCACAGTTTTCCAGTTTTGAGACCTTATTTCCTTCTGCTTTTTATCACAAACATTTTCATTAATGCAGGACTCATTCACAGGGAAACAAACTCCTAAGTACAGATGTAATTTTAAAGGCAATTAAAAAAAATTCCCTACCAAAGGCTATCAGCAACAATATGTAGAAAAGTATGAAAGCCCAATATTTAAAAMAATCACAGAACAGGAAGAACATGTAGCGTATAGCCTGCTTTTTGATACTGTCCTGGTTTTGCTCAGTCCTGTTTTCTGGTGCTGGGGGGATGGGACCAAGAAACCACAAAGATGGCTCCTGTGAGAAAGTTCCAGAAGCTTTCTCCTTCTTCTCCAGCAAAAAGAGCCCTGCCCCATGTGCTTTAGAGCCAATCAATTATGGTTCTGAGGTTGATGGACAGGCTGCTGGTCAGGCTTGGGCCMATTGCACAGGTTGGTTAYACCTCTGTGATGACGAATGGTCTTGTACTTAAGAAGAATTCAAAACAAGATAGGGGTGGCTGCTGTTAGTTCTTAGGTTTTTTAATATCATCCCCTGCACTGGGGGAGGACAGATGAAGAGGGTGAGGAGATGTGAGAAAAAATGGAGGCACAAGGTCAAAGACARTCGAAGGAGAAGACCGGTGCTTTTTCCTTGTTTTTTGCTGTGGTGTTTGAACTGGAGAAAACAAGCTGTTCTCCAAATGATTACTTCTTAAATGGGAGACCTGTATAGAAAAGAGAGGCCCTGCACCTGAAATAAAAAAAACAAACCTGGCCCTTGGAGAGCTGAACTGATCATAAGCCAAAAAGGGGGAAGAGGTCATGTCCGTCCTCCCCCCCCAACATCTGGAGTGAGCTGATACTTAGAAGAACCTGTGTTCTGTCAGGAGATTTGAGAGAGTGGCCTTGCCTTCAGAATGAAGCATGCCRGCCTTGAATAACTGTTTCCCTTTGTCCCAGGAGGTAAAGAATCCCATGCCATCAGCAGTTATACACTGACTGTTTCTTGGGAAAAGAACTTTCACAGCTTGGAGCTGTAAAAACTCTTCTCCTTTGATGCTGGACGATAACCGTAATGAGTAGTCTGATCTACATTAAAACTCTCATCCCGTGCCCCCCTTGTGCCAGAAAGGCATGGGCGCGGGGAGAGGCGACCTGGGAGAGACAGGTTCACAGAGAGAAAAGAGGTRTCTTAAAATGTCCAGGTTTTTTTTCCTTCCTCGAAATTTTCTTTTCACCTCTGTCTTTGTTTTTTCCCCCCTGTGCAGTAGTATTCTTAGTAGCCTTTAGAATTACATTTATTTTGCAACTTAAGTTATTCATCCTGTCTGACTATTTCTGGGGCATAAAACTTTTTCTCTCAATGTTATCGTATCTAAAAGCCATAAATAATGGGGTTTAAATAAAGGGCTTTTGCTCACCTCTCTRGTGGGGGGAGGGGGAGATCTCTTGTGGGTGCTTTGGTGTTCGGCCAAGATCCAAACCATGACAGATACCAATTTTCTAAACTTCTTTGTGACTAGTTACCCTCCTGGAAGGTATTCTTTCTCTCTACACAGTGCAACCAACTCCTGTGTTAATGGACCACTAAAAGATGCTTCATTGTGTCTTAATAGCATAATACATTATAGAAGTCAGGTAAAAGAAGGAATTACACTTCTCAGTCTGAAGACATGTCACATAAAAAGCCATAACTGATATTTCTGAAAAGAAATATAACAACAATTTGCAAACATAGCACTGCCAAGTAATTGGTGAATTTTTGAAAACATGTCTATCATAGACAAGATTTTTTATCACTTGTCCAGAATTCAGCTAAACCCCTTAATAAACTGGAGTCTGACTGGAACAACAAACACTGATTTTAACATCCTATACAAATGTCTAAGTATCTTGATAAATTTTTAGAGCAGACATGCATAATGTTTCAAAGCACAACTTTGTTTCAGGTCCTAAATAACCCTAAACTGACCAAGTATATATACTATGTTGGATCCTTAAAAACATTTTAAATGTTGAGCCAGGAACTGATATAGCACAGAGACGTTTTGACCCCACACATCATCCATTTGCTTAACACAACCTAGTGATTCAGGACCAGAGAAAAAAACACATGGATATTCAGATCCCTGAAGTATCACAGTAGAGAACAGCTAATGCAGTGACATGGAGGCACTCATGATATCATGCCCAAACTTTATGGGCAACTGTGCAACAATAATACACTTCTTTCCACAGGTCTGCGCAACATTATGACTAATAAAACCCTATGATTCCTGTGGTGGGGACACAAACAGTATAAATCTTCATATAGTGCATACTTGGCTCAGCACTCTTAGAACAGTGTGTGAAACGACCCTTAGCACCCTTTCCCAAGAGAGCTCACTGTAGCCTGAGATCATGCAGGAGGCAACGCAGAGCATCTGTATACCACAGAAAAGGCAAAGAGATCTCTGGAAGTAAAATTGATTTCTTGAAATTCCTGTGTATGAGTCAAGCCTATAGATGCTAAAACTTACCTCTCTCCCCACTATACTGATGGGGTTGACATAAATCTCTGTAACAGTAATTTACCTTTCATTTTTAATTTAATTTAAAAATAGCAGCTTCAACAGTGAGGACATCACATTTGTTAATCATGCTTTTAAAAGCTAGGTTTAAGTTTTTTACAGAACATTTCTAGATGAAAAAAGGACATAGAATCTTTGCTATATCTAGGATTCAAAGCCTGTGTTCTATTGCTTTCACTGCTTCCCTCTGAAATATTAATGGTTCTTTTTTTTTTACTTCTCTCATTTGATCTTATTACTTTACTAATACTTTCAATCTATGATTAACAACCAGTTTTTAAGCTTCAAGGAAGTTTGTCCAGAGAAACATAGTGGAAGTTAGAAGATCATATTAACTTCCCAGAGATATTTATCACTAAGCCAGAAAAAGGCAAAGAACATAACTAATTACAAAGCAAAAGTAAAGCTGCTTTCTCCTATATGTGTAATATAAAAAAAAATAAAAAATTGTATTAATTATCATTCATTCTTTAAAAGAGCTATAAAAAAAAATAAAAAATTGTATTAATTATCATTCATTCTTTAAAAGAGCAATCCTATATTTATTTATGTGAATGTTCAATAAAAGTGGAAGCTCTTCTAAATTTCCTCTATATCCTTTTGCCCCGGAGATACTGGATATAAAGAATTGTGTGATCTAGAGCTGAAAATTAATTACTATTAAGTGGAGATGAGTTTAGTTAATCAGCAATCAGGCAAACTCTATTTTGAACAAAATTATTGAAATTTTGTTTTTTTGTTCCAGAAACYGCATTCTAGGATTCTGGTGATAAGCTACACAAAGCCAGTTGAAGTGTCTTGGAAATTTCAACTAGTGTGGTTGGCATTTTGTTGTGGGTTAAGATTTCAAACCAAGACACCTTTCCAGTGCCAGAAATCATGACTTTATACGAACTGTCATGAAGTACTGCAGGCAATTGTGAGACTAGTCTGGATCAGTTTGATTAGTTTTGTTTTATTGCACTGAGATAAACAGAAGAAATGGTGCACTTCCATGTCTACTTATATATTTACTACACACTTAGCACGTTGAACCGGAAGAGTTTAGAGAGTGTCTTACAAATGAGTTCCAGACACTTCTTAGCTTCTGTCRTTGTGTTTAAGTAATTTCTACATATGGTCAAGATTGTTCACAAGTCCAAGTCTTTCCATGCCCTGTGGATTTCACAGTATTAACTACCAAAAGACCAAAGATAGATATGTATAATAATGTGCTTATTGTGGCTCCTATTGGAAACACAAYAGTAAGTATTTCAGTGCTCTCACTAAAGTCATTTAAATTTTGACACTGTTGAAATTTCGAGTTTAGAATAAATACGATTAATCTTGCATTGTCTGAGCATTATTTCTGTTCTTTCTGCATGCTGGAGAAAAATGATACAGCTTGTCCATGATTAGGTACAATTTCTTCACATTAATTTTTGTTGATTTTTCAATTGAGAAACATGAGAAAAAAAAACTAACCAGTAGCAAATATACCAAGTACAACTGCATATAATTTTTATAACAGAAATTTTTTATAGGAGAATTTCTCACTGAAAAAATGAACAAACAAGCCAACAAACAAAGAAATACCAGAAGTAATGAGCATTACTGAATTCAAATACTTTCTGGGGATTTTATTCTCTTACTTTTCCAAGTTGCATGAGGAAGGAAATGCATGGGATTAAGTACCACTGAATTATCACTCATTATAGGGATAATTAAAACACTTCATACTTAGTTTAATACTCACAGTCATTTATTGCCGTGGAATCAGATTGCTCACTTGGTAGCAGAAGAGGACTTGTTCAAGAAAAGATATGTTTTACTAAATAATTTTGGAAGATACAGCGGGCAGAAGAGACATCCCTAAATGCAACTTGGAAACTTGAATCAGTGCTAACTGATTCAACTCCAGGCAGAGAAAGCAGACATGTACCCTATGTGGCTATCACAACAAGCAACAAGGCAGCAGCTGCCCTTTAGCAGTGTGGCGAGTGTTAGAGCAGGCATGTAACATGACATCAAGAATCTACATCACCTCATGACTTCTCCAATGCGTGTTTTCCAATAAATTAACCCAACACATCTAAAACCCAACCCAGGAGTTTGGCACAACAGATCTTCACCTGGGCAGACTGTCAACAACAACGTAAGTTACTTCACTGACAAGATTACATGAGATTTCTTCTGCTCTTATTGGCATTGCCTTAGCACTTAATATTTAATATGTAAAGCAACATAATCAGGCCTTCCTGTAATAAGCATGTACAAACTGAAACACTTGATTTTGTCACAGTGCATGCTTTAAACCACGAAGTTGTATAAATGATTTTTAAAATAAAACGACACAGAAAGCTTGTTTGAAGTGTGAAGCTTTAAACAAGAGCAACTGTAATTACTGTTTTCAAGCACTTGTCAATATGCAGCAACATAATAACTGATGATTAATGTGACAAATATGGCAAAGAACAGCCTGACCCATGCTTAACGCTAGGACAAAGTGAAAGACACTGAAAGATAAGACCAAAACTATCAGATAAAAATGGATAAGTATGACGTATTTCTTACAGATGTTAGCTACCAACAGTTCAGATCCCAGAGCRCTTCAAGATGTCTAAGGCAAAAATTCAGTTATTATGTCACTCCACAGCCATGCATTAAAACAGAGAATATCTAAGTTTTAAAGAGTAACTCTAGAGATGTAAAAAATCACCTACTCATATTGCCAAAGTTTGTAATYAGAGCATCTGAAAATGCACACTCACCTACTTTCTACCTATCTGTTTTAATCTGCAATATTTCCATATTCTCTGCAAGTCTAATGCAAGACCCCAGGTGTCCATCTTTAACGCAGTGAGCTAGTGCATATGCTCAAACACATAATGCTGTTTTCTGCCACAGTGAATTTCCMGAAAAACAACTTTTCATGAAAACACAATGCTTTCAACAGATATTGAAATAAAAGGAACATACTGCTGCTGCTTTGGCAGAGCTGAGAATATTTTAAGTATCTACTGTGTTTTCATATGTCTCTTTGAATATGCTGCCTTCATTTATGACTAAAAATTTCATACTTTTTTTTTTCTTCCATACTTTCCACTTTTTTTTCCCAGAAAAATACCTTCAGACTTTGACTCATGGTCCCTGTAAACCTCTACTGAAAATCTAAAAGGAGAATTAAAAAGTTCCTACATTTGATAACTCTGTCAGTTTTTTGAGATATGAATTCTGTACATTTTTTACTCCACAGAGAGGAACTGTTGGATTTCACTGACTGATAGACACAGCTTACTCAAACAGAATGTAGTAACACATAAATGTATTAAAATAAACTTATTTTACAAACATGATGAAACTGTTTCCAGGGGGAAAATGCACACCTCTCCCTAAATCCTGTTTTTTCCACTTAGTTAGTACAGAGGCCTAAAGACAGGATGTTACAAGTTTTCATACAGTCCATGTTTATGCAGATCCTTACAAAATAAAGGAGTAAGAGTGGCTCACACATCCAACTGTGCTCCAAATTATAAGAAACTGCAGGATACGCTGGACATGGAGTTTGGAAGTATACACCTTTTCTCAGATTTAGACACAATCAAGGCAATTCAAGGCTCTTTTTAGTTATAGCAGCTTAAACACAATTTTTCATAACAATCAAAATTATTTTTAGAATATATAATAAAATCTAAAAATTAGCTTTTGAGCTTGTCAACGATTTTAAAAAGCAGGTTATAGATATCTCTGTAAWAAAAATGTTAAATATTTATTAACAGCTGAGATAACAGTGAGGCCTGGACTGTTTTATCTTTTGACRACCTACTTCTTCACCAGGTTTTCTATAGCATGTGGTACAGCGCTTTGGAAAACTAAAATGGCTGCTTCAGGTTGAATCATACTCTTTTTTTTGCACATCCAAGAGAAAAAAAAACTTCACAACAAGTCAATGAATATAATTGTCCCAAAAAATGTTTCTTTCTTTGTGAAATCTTTCCATTCATTAGGATGAAATGAAGCATGTTTTGGGTTTTACAACTACACAAACACAYGGTAAGTGTTGTTACTGTTAGCTGGGCAGTTGCTATCTGGGATATACCTACCACACATATTTCTAGTTTTTTTCTAGAATAATTAGTCTTCAATGTATTCAGAAGTACTGAATACACTGCTGTATCCTGACTGCTAGTTATGGAGTAAGAAYTGATACTGTTTCCTAGCCCAGAAATCAAGATAATTCCTCCACACTTCTCTTAGGAAGATACAGTCAGGGTTTAACCCTAGCTGGCAACTAAGCAGCCTCTCACTCACTCTTCTCCAGTCCCCAGTGGGAGGTGGAGAAGAATCACAAAAAAGGCAAAACACGTAGGGCTCAGATAATAACATTTAATAATTGAAGTAAAGTAAAATATAATAATACAAATTATAATAAGAACAACAATAACAATGGTAATGAAAAAGAGAGAAAGAAATATAAAACCCAAAAAAACAAGTGATGCACAATACAGTTTCCCACCACCCAGTGCCTGATGCCAACCTGTCCCCAAACTGCAATGAGCCCCTGCTCTGCGTAACTCCCCCAGTTCATATACTGGGCATGACATTCTATGGTATCATTAGCCCTTTGGCCAGTTCAGGGTGCCTGTCCTGAACTGCTTCTTGTGCACTTCCTCGACTGCTACAGGACACTAAAAAGTCCTATCAACATTATGCTCATACTAAATCCAAAAAACAGCACTGSAGCAGCTACTAGAAAGAAAATTAACYTTGTTCCAGCTGAAATCAGGACAGATATAAAGCAAGAAAAGAACACGGATTTATTTGCGGAGAGCACTATATGCAGTTATTTTCAGCTAAGGCAATTAACACCTGAAGAAATTACAAGCTGTGCTTTGTAAAGATAAAGGAATGTCTTAGCAATCAGTGGCAACCAACAAATCTATSCACATCCCAAATAGCTACATATTCATACAGGGATGAATAAGGAGATGTGTCAATTCAAGAGGCAGTGGTTGGAAGAGGAAAGCTTTTATCTTCTCACAACTTCTCAGTGTATCAGTAAAGGGAAAATACTAAATTACCCCTACTGGTTGATTTGCTGCAGCATTGCTGCTTGGGCAGGCAAAATCTGRAAGGCGGTTTGGCTTAAGTAGGGAATCACTGTCCCACTCCTCTTTGAGACAGTGAGTTTCTTAAGTTGCATTTGAGGGCTGTACACACTTCAGCACTGCTATGGTTAATACATTTCCTCCCTCCAGCAACCAGGCACATAGCAGACACATGTAACACTTACTTCAGGTTTACCACCTGAGGAGGAAAGGGGAAGGACCAAGAAACTACACCTCTCCATCACTAGGGCTGAGTTACAGAGTAGATAATTGTAAAGCTGTTTTAGTTACTGCCGAGGTCTTATTACCACTCTATGACAATYTATTCTATCACAACTCCCTTCCTGCTTCCACACTGATTCCCCTCCTTCTCTTTTTCTTCCCTCCAGAACATGAAAGATGCACCTCCTGTAAGTTACATCTTGCGAGAAGCATTAAATTTTAGACACAACGTAAGACAATATTGACACAACAGGTCCTTGTCATAATGCAGATTACTCCCCTGTTTGAATGTGCTCCAGTATGAGGAGTAAGGTTATTCATAACTGACTCTTCATTGATTTAAAATGCCACTGATTTGTAGCATTTTAGGAAAGCAGACTTCTGCACCATTGTACTCTCCCATAACTTATTTTTCATGTTTGCATGGTGAGATAGCAGCAAAGCTGCTTCTAAGAATTGTGCAATAGGCTAAAACAGATTTTTTTTTTTTTTTGCTATACTATCATAAAAATGTATGAAGTATGTTTAAATTATATAAAAGACAATTCCTAGGGAAATCCAATAGCATTTTCTCACTGTGCTACCTTTAAAAACACTATCTTAATTCTATTCTAAAATCATAGGACATGAAATCCATGTGTTTTAAGAAATCTCATTTTATTAAATAGCATAATATTTATTACTAATGATTACTAGTGATTTTGACTACATGCATAAGTTCCTAATTAGCACACTGGAACAGAACTAGAAGATAGCAATATTTTCAAACACACCATTTTAAAAACAAATGCAAAATGTATCCATCAATATTTATAATCTCGTTTTAAATGACTGGATATATTTGATGGCTTGTAAAAACAATCTACCTTCTCATTTTATTATCACAAATACAAAATTCAAAACCTTCTTAAAATAAAGGAAGAATGTCACCATGGATTGTTTTGAAACAAAGCTCAACAGCAACTTTAAGGAATAATCGCACAATAAAAATTGAGTAAGCATGTGAATGGAGTACGAATCATATGTAAAGGGCTCATGATCTTTGACGTGCTAAATGCTACTGCTTCAAAGGTCAGGACTGCTACAGGTTTTAGATAGTRCATTGTTACTATCTCCAAAAAGAAATAAGGACTGGCCAACTCTGAAAAAAAACTCAAAACAATTTGAAGACAAAAACATGACATGGATAAAATGCAGATTATATCCACAAGATGCTATTGAAAATAATGAAGACATATTGAAATGGCATAACTGAAATAGGATATTGAAAGTGTTCATCTTTAAAAAGCTATAAAAACATGGCCAGCCAACATTCAGCTGTTATGATTATTCTATATATTCAGGAATTGACTAACAACTTCGACACTCCATCATCCAGCTGTGAGTGTCAGAATAATAGGACATGAGTATGGTAACTTGATTCTGCAAGAMTTCTGGGTCTGTGGTGTGAGGTTTTCTACTGTCCTTGTGTCRTTTTGGCTGAAGTATTTATTTGTGCTATAATAAGCAACAGCATAAGACATTTATAGACATTTAAATGAGTAACTTTTCCATTATGCCTTCCCCCATKATATAGCAATGAAGCCTTTCTTAGAGAACATCTAAAGTGTATTCTTCAATATATGGTATTTTTAATGGTAGGGCTACTACATTGTAGTAATTGAGTGTGAAACACAGTTCTGTGACCATTACTAAAATGCTGGTGCGTTGCAGGAAATGTAATTTGCTTCAAACTGAATGTTTTATTTGGAGAACAGAGTGATCAGCAAAATTTATTTTTCTTATGAAGTAAAAAGCATGTCACAGAGAACATTTCTGAGTCAGAAGGGACCCACGAGGATCATCCAGTCCAGCTCCTGGCCCTTCACATGACCACCCCAAGAGTTACACCATGCATCTGAGAACATTGTCCAAACCCTTCTTGAACTCTGTCAGGCTGGTGCTATGACCTCTTCCCTGGGGAGCCTCTTCCAGTGCCCAATCACTCTCTGGGTGAAGAACCTTTTTGTCATATCAAACCTAAACCTCCCACTTTGATGCTGTTCCCTTGGGTCCTGTCACTGGTCACTAGATATATTTTTTAAAAAACCAAATAATGCTCTGCAAATCCATCATCTGAGTTTTAAGTAAGTGAGAAGTCTATAGCCTCAGATGTACAGAGAAGTCAATTAAGCTTTTTGTCTTCATCTGCTAATCAAAGCTGCATGACATGATAATTCTCTTGGGGAATTATGAAGTCTGAAGTACAAAAATTATCTACAGTTATAATAGGTTTACCTCATAATTCATTAAGATTGGTCGCACAGATTCTTGAAGCCTAAAAATTCTTTTGCATAATCTCTGCAGATTGCACATTCAATTCCAGGGCAAAACCAAGAAAGTATAGGGATGTTCAAATTCAGGATTTCACACAACAGAAGAAAACAGCATAAATGTGGGGAAAAAATTGAATATTTTAGCATTAGCATACAGATTACTGCAAAAATAGAAAATAGGTTTACAATCATTCTGTAACAACTCTTATAAAGGTATATTACACATCTCATTCTATTTCCTGGCTGTCTGTAAAGGACTGCCAGGTCTTCATTTAGATTCCAGCTGTACCAGTATTGATTTACATCATTAAGGGTAGTTTTGTGTTCTAGACAAAAGGCAYGCAATTCTTAAAAAAATATTCTCTTAATTCCCATCAAATGCAACACAGCCATTATTCAACCAAATTATACTTATTATCATGGAGGTTTTGAAGATTTCTTAGAGCTGCAGACAGCACAAATACATTGAACTGCAAAGAACTCTGCAGTGACAGTCTCTACCATAATTGTCCKTCACATATCTGAAAAGATACTTTGTCAGAATAATAATGTGCATGTGACTGCTGCTTGGCATTACAGTTTACTTCACTGCATACATCAGTTTCAAAGCATGACACTTTTTGCATTTGCTTAAGCACTAAGACAGAAGTTTTGAACAGACCCTGTCCTCAGTGGGTCAGGTGATTGTAGCAAAGAAGCAACGGACAACAGGAACTCAACTGTAGAGCAGTCTAGTCAGTGCTGAACAAATGTCTATACATCTTTTGTGGGATTCTCATTCAGACTAGCTTGTCCAATCTCTGATTTTTTTCATAGATTTTTTTACTAAATGTTTTGCTTCTAAATGTTACACATAGAAGGCTCTCCCTTTTTTACCAGTAGAATTTTAAGGATTACAAGAATTTTATGAATCTGGGAAACTTTACTGTGCAAAATTGAAATTGCTGAGAACAGCAATCTCCATTTATTCACATATAATGATAATTTATACATAGTTGGATAAATATGAATCACTGGTTGAATTCTATTAGCAGATTATTGTGAGCTTTCTATTCAGTCTGAAGATACAAATAGGATAATTACAACAGCTTTCAAGAGAGTGGGAGAAATGTAAGAAAAAATGTTTATTTACTGTTAAGTTTTAGTTATTTTATTATTATTGTTGTTAAACMAAAAAACTTATATTGAATGAAACAAAATGTGGTGCATATGTACCACTTATGTGCAACTTTCAGGCCTTTTTTTTCCTTTTTAAGTCATTGGCTTGAGGTATTTCATTTATAATATAAATCTAACTAAAATTCTCTCTTAGAGAGAACTAAGATTCTCTACTAAATGCTTATTATTCACTTCCCTCTGCATTTCACACCTATAATGCTACTCTTGCTCTAAAGAAGCAATGTTCCATATATCCTTCAGTCCCAAATAAGCATGAAGTAATACAGATTCTGAGAGTAGAAAAATTGTCATGGATTCTTCAGAAAAGCTACAGGAATTAGTATTTTTTAAAAAATTATATYCACTTTCAGTAAGGATGAGGTTCTCCAGAAAAGATTTCACGAAAAGCAGATTTCTAATAAGATTTCACTCTTTTGCTCCACTATATGTAACAAACTACCACTGCAGCTTTTGAGATGAGATACAACTGCCAGTGTGCTGTGTTGATTTAAGAAAAAAAAAGTCAGACTTATTACATTTCAAAACTTAGAGGTTTTGGCATTAAATATGGGTCAAAAATCACTAAACATATCAACAAGTGACACTCATTAAAACAAATGATACAAAATGGCRTTTGTATGATAACATGATGACAGTACTACTGCTTTCATAAATAAAAAATGAAAATTAAACTTTCACAGTAAAATATTTCACTAGGCAAGATTGCAAAGTTTGACATGTTTAATTCATCGCTGTAGGAATCAGACAAAGCTCAGTCTGCTGTAGTCATGAAGCTCATTATTTCATTAAAATTGCAATGTAGCTAGGACTCCAACATTCCTTTTATTAAAAATAATCATCAAGAATTTGAATGGTAATTGTTAACCTCCTACACTAGAATTTCGTTTTCCATATAAATGAAGACTGAAGAGAAAAAAAAGCAATTATGGTCAATAAAACTGCATTGGTCTCATTTTGTACAGAAAGCAGGATAGATTCAAGTAGTTTACAATTTGTTCAGTAATCCAGAGCAGCAAAAATGCTTTAAAAATATTCATCAACCTTCTGCAGTCACAACTAAAACTAAAGGAAGGGTCAGTTTTAATATTCTGAATTAAGTCTCTCTTGCTTGCCCTTGGACTATGCTTTGTGGCTTCACTGYCACACAGAAGAGCAGTAATAAGTAATAGTCCAAGGGCTGTACCAGACTAGAAGGCTTCCTACTGGTGTCCTTCTGGTCTTCCTACTGTTCCAGACCCCAGAGAGGCAGCAGATTTTGCAAAGAGGAGGGTTGATCCAGCACAGGTGGCCTTCTGCTCCCCTCAGAAGAGAGCCACCTACAACTATAACCTGTGTTTTCTTCCTCATGGAGGTGTATCTCACAGATATGAGCTGTAGGCCCGTCTCATCTTGGAAACACCACTGGTATAGATGGACCATCAACTATATCATCATTTGACTGAGCTTCCACACCCTGAGCCTTGCACCTAGGAACTAAGGTACCTGGAAAGGCAAGGTGGCCAGGCAATGGTGCCTGCCACCCTGATCGTACGCTTGCCTCCATCAACTCTTTAAATTTACTGCCTTCTGCCYGGTAGTGGGCGGATACGGGATCCCCTTGATCTTGTAGTTTTTCCTGGCAGTTTTTYCTGTTTCTGTCTCAGGCTCCACAATGCTCCTTAACCTTTTTACTACCCCACAAAGCTCTGATGCCAGACTGCGCAGGTAAGTGCTTGGTCACACTCACACCACATTTCTCATTACTGCCGGCCACTCCTGGGCAAAGGCCCTGCAATATTCCAGGGAAAATACTGAAAACAAAGTTCAGCAAGAAGGAGTGCATACATTTGCTGTAGTTCACCAGGGACAAACTTATAGCCACAATATCAAAGTAGCTTGGCGCACCACTCCAAGAAAGACATGCAATAAAGGATGGCACGGCATGGAAGCACTGTAGGTCTACTCCAACTAAACCAAAGGAATGACCCAAAATGGTGACTGAAAGCTGAACTTTGCTYCATTAACTCAGCATTAATTTTTTTCTACAGGCTGTCTGAGAAGGAGGAGGTAGCAAATGAGGTCTTCTAGAGGCAGCATGAAGCAGCCTCAAAGTC